>NW_015378062.1:0-287209 GCF_001204775.2 Aspergillus nomiae NRRL 13137
ACAAGAAAAAAAAAAAAGAGAAAGAAATTAACATATGAAACTGATGAGCGCGTATACTATGTTGGTTACGGCGTAGTCTATAGGTCCTAGTAGTAGGGAGTAGCTACGGCATGCAACGTGCCGAATGATCAGCGGGCGGACAACCGGCGGGACTGCTTTCCTTGGCAGGTCATCGGGCAAAATGCGGGCGACCACTGACCATTGATTACTTGTCCCGATCTACCTATCTCATCTTCCTGCTTCTCTTTCCTCTCACGTGTGTTCTTGTCACTCTATCTTTGTCAGTGGATTATGTGCGCCTTGGTCTGGCGCCAGACACTCGCAGCTGGAGTTAACCGCTTGGTGTCATCCGCTGTCGTAGTTGCGTGGCCTTCTTAAGGATGGCTAGCCAACTGATGGGCGATGCCCTTCATCAAATTATCCGTATGTCTCCTCCCCACCATTATTCCAACGTTTTGCTGTCAAGGGCGCTCTCACTTGACACGGTCACTGTGTCAATGAAACTAGTCGCCGTGCCACACGATGTGATATATTCCCGAGAAATTGAACGCGCCATGGCTGACCGTTCCTGCTTTGCTAGGGAGAGCTGCGGACTCCGAATCCGATCCTGAAGAAGGTGCGCACCGAAATGCCCAATATCTGGGTCGTAATACCACTCTCTGACTATGACGGGCTTGGACAGATGCTCCGGAAGCTGGCACCAAGGAGTTCTTCAGCTCTTGGGCGCTCTTTATTCTGATTATGCTCTTGATGTTCGCGCTATTCACCAGTTACATTCTCCAACAGAAGAAGATCCAGGCGGTCCATGAAACTGTCCTCTCTATTTTTGCTGGTATGTTTTTTTTCTGCAATCAGCATAAGTCTTTGTGTGGTTGGCGTCTCACAGGTGCTATAGGTATGTTTGTCGGATTAATCATTCGGTTGAGCCCCGAATCGCCCATTCAGGACAGCGTCACATTCGACTATCAGTTCTTCTTTAACCTCCTTCTTCCTCCAATTATCCTCGCCTCGGGGTACGAGCTACACCAGGCAAATTTTTTTCGAAATATTGGCACTATTCTTACCTTTGCATTTGCGGGGACCTTTATCTCGGCTATCGTGCTGGGACTTGTTTTGTTTGTCTGGACGCGGATTCCGTTGGATGGCTTGAACATCTCTTTCGTCGAAGCTATCTCTGTAGGCGCTACGCTCTCTGCGACGGATCCAGTTACTATCCTCGCCATTTTTAACCTATACAAAGTCGAGCCGAAGCTTTACACCGTTATCTTCGGCGAGTCGATCTTGAATGATGCAATTGCAATTGTCTTGTTTGAGACCGCGCAGAAGTATGCGGACAGCGATGCAGGCTCCCTGACTGTTCTCAATCTGTTTGAGGCCATCGGTCTTTTCTTGCTTGTCTTCTTCGGCAGCATGATTGTAGGCATGGTTGTAGGTATCATGACTGCATTGGGTCTCAAGCATACACACGTCCGCCGCGTGCCTAAGATTGAGAGTTGCCTAATTGTTCTTATCGCATATGCCAGTTACTTCTTCTCCAACGGCGTTCGCCTTTCGGGTGAGTAACCGAATTCTTCCTCCGAGTGTCCCGAAACTCACGATTAATAGGCATTGTCTCCCTTTTGTTTTGTGGCATTACATTAAAACATTATGCGTACTATAACATGTCGCGCCGAACTCAATTAACGACGAAATATCTGTTCCAGGTGATGGCACAATTGTCAGAGAACTTTATCTTCATTTATCTGGGTCTTGATTTGCTTGTGCAGAGGAATCTGCAGTTTAAGCCTCTTTTCATCATGGTCGCTGTTTTTGGCATCTGCCTTGCCCGATACCTCGCTGTGTTCCCGCTATCCAAGGCGATCAACTGGTTCATTCGCTACAGGGCCCGTCGGCGCGGGATGGAAGTGGCAGATGAGTTGCCCTTCGCTTATCAAGCGATGCTCTTTTGGGCCGGGCTTCGTGGGGCTGTTGGCGTGGCGTTGGCCGCGGGCTTAACGGGCGTCAACGCGCCCGCACTGCGAGCTACGGTGCTTGTCGTTGTCGTACTGACAGTCATAATTTTTGGCGGCACCACAGCCCGGATGCTAGAAATCCTTGGCATTAGAACTGGGGTCGTTGAGGAACTCGAATCTGACGATGAGTTTGACATTGAAGTTACCAATGGGGGAACGTATTACAAACGATCTGATACTGCACTGGGGTATACCCCCGCCGGACGGACTCGGCCATCCCCTTGGACGGAGTGCAGCGGGGGGCCCTTGACCGAAACGATAGCTATTCAAGCGGCAATAACCGTCGCCCCAGCCCGCCGCAATCTAGTTCGGGCAAAGGCCGGAGACATTCGCGTCTCTACTCCAATGCGTACAGTCAGAGGGACACGCAAACAACCCGCGACCGTTCGTCCACAGCCACGCTACTTGGCGGCGGCACTGGAAGTCACAGTGACAGTGCGGGTAGCGAAGACGAGTTCGGTCTGCGGAGTAACGGTAAGGGCCGAGCGGCGGATGTTGACCAAGTCGATGCCTTTGATATGGACGTGGATGAAGCACCCTCGGACGATGATCTTCCTCCTTCGGCCCCCACTGCTTCTCGACTTCGGCGGTCACCATCGCAACCACCTCAGTATCCGGGCTCGTCACAAGCATCTCCTTCTGCCCATGTGTCCCCCTCGGGGCGAGAGACATCGCGGAGTGCCGGTCAAGCTATCCGGGATCTTTTTTCGGGAGGATCATCTGGAGATCATGGCGCGTGGTTCCGCCAACTGGATGAGGACTACATCAAACCCCGACTTTTGTTAGATCAATCGAATCATAAGGGACCGGGTGCTGTGTAAAACGTTCTTTCATATACCTCTAGTTTGCTTTCGATCGTTCCGTTTTGACCAGAAGCTTGTACCTCTTATACTTTTGATATACCAGCCGGCTATAGGCATGCTGTGTAATTATTTTTGGGTTTTTTTTCAATTGATTGGCATGGCAGAGTCTGGAAACTCTGTGCTAAGTCGTGTGTATACTGAGAACAATTCAGGCGATTGTCTTCCCTCTTCGTCGAGATATGATTGTGTGGTTAATGAAAGAAAGCATTTTGTTTCAGGTTATCTACAGTACTATCTTCACAAACGGGGGTTTTGTTTTTGTTTTTGTTTTACAATTCCAATGAAACGAGTATTGATCTCGTACAATAATACACCGTATGTTTAGGTTGTGCGATCTTCTCGTTTCCCCTCTTTTTCTCTCTATCTTCAGTCTTATCAACCCAGGCGGATTGGTCGCATGACCCGAAGGCCGGGGAAGTAAGGGAAGGGATAATGGAGCAGTCGTCATGCAGAGATGGCTTATCTACGAAGAGCTTATTGAGGGCAAGCCAGAAGAAGTCCCTGGTCTAGCCCCTTTCCTTCAATTCTCTCTCCCCTCCTTCTCTTATTTCCTCCCTGCGGCACCCTAGAGAAAGCCTTACTACGAGCTATTTCCCTTTGGTCGGGCATCGCATCTCGTTGTTTTCCTTCTTTGCTCCTTCTAGGAATCCCAGGCTATGGATATCAAGGCGAAGGCTGCTTCGGCAGCAGAAAAGGATGACATCCCAGTGGAGTCTGGGGATATGCAACTTCTTGGTAAGCTCCTTAGGATAGCCAGGCCATAATCATATACCCATGTGCATAGACTACAAAGTCGATATTGATCTCGCCAGCCGCTCTCGGTTACAAACAGGAACTGCGAAGGCACTACTCAACGACTCAGGTCTTTGCAGTAGCATTCAGCATCATGGGCCTATTGCCTTCGATTGCTTCCACACTGTCTTTCTCGATACCTGAAGGCCCTGTAGGGATGGTTTGGGTGAATCGATACATCTCTCCATTTGGAAAACTTTAGCTAACTCTTTGGGTAGGGTAAGGCTCTCTTGGCTGGCTCGTGCAACTTTTCAAGGAGCTGACAGAACTGCAGGATGGCTAGCTGCCAGTGTGTTTATCTTCATCGTCGGTCTCGCCATGGTATGTTGAGTACATCGTCCCTCGCTCTCCTTGTTTTCAGTCTGACGATCGTTGATCCAGGCCGACCTGGCCTCCGCAATGCCAACGGCGGGAGGCCTTTATTTCTGGACACATTATTTCAGCGGTGACAGATGGAAGAACCCCCTGAGTTTTGTTGTCGGATACAGTAATACTATAGGTCTCCTCGGTGGCGTTTGTTCTGTGGATTGTATGTGACCTGTAATATCTGTGCAACAACCCATTGCGACCCTGTGTGCCACTGACACTTGCAAATTAGATGGATTTGCTACCATGCTACTGTCTGTTGTCTCACTGGCCCACGATGGTAACTGGACTGCCTCTCGTCCAGTTGTGTACGGAACGTACGTGGCCTGCGTCGTCGTCCATGGTCTCATAGCTACGTTCTTTGGACGCATCATGCCCAAGATTCAGTCGGCATGTATTGTGAGCAATGTCGGTCTCGTGCTAGCCACTGTCCTCGCATTACCCATCGGGAAGGCTATAAGGGGCGGGCATATTAACTCGGGTGCTTATGTTTTTGGCCATCTTGAAAATCTCACAACCTGGCCCCAAGGTTGGGCGTTCATGCTGGCCTGGCTCTCCCCGATCTGGACCATCGGGGCGTTCGACTCGTGTGTCCACATGAGCGAGGAGGCTACTCATGCGGCGCGCGCTGTACCTTTGGGTATCATCTGGTCTGCAGGCCTCTGCGGAGCTCTAGGGTTTCTCTCCCTTGCAGTAATCACAGCTGTGATTGATGTCAACTTGGATGGTGTATTGAACACTAACCTTGGCCAACCAATGGCACAAGTAAGCATATACATATACCACGTCTTCTCCAGCATACTAACCCTAGGTACTATAGATCTACTACGACTGCCTCGGAAAAAGCGGTGCCCTTGGCTTCATGATAGTAGTGGCAATTGTCCAATTTTTCATGGGACTGAGTCTGGTCCGTATTCCCTCAACAACATGCACGTGTGCCTATCACACCTATAGCCCTAACAGTGAAAAAATCTGCTAAACAGGTGATCGCTGCCTCTCGCCAAAGCTGGGCCTTCTCCCGAGATGGCGCCCTCCCCTTCTCCTCCTTCTTCCGCAAAGTCAGCAAAAAGATCCGCTACCAACCAGTCCGCATGATTTGGGGCGTCGTAGTATCCGCTGTCATCGTCGGTCTTCTCTCCATAATCAACAGCGCCGCCTCTAACGCCCTCTTCTCTCTTGCCGTAGCCGGCAATGATCTCGCCTGGATGATGCCCATCCTCTGCCGGCTGGTCTGGGGCCAGGACCGATTCCACCCTGGTGAGTTCTATACGGGTCGATTTAGTAAACCGATAGCGGTCACCGCTATTGTGTATTTAGCGTTTGCAATCATCTTGTGTATGTTTCCAACTACGGGGCCGGATCCAACTCGTAAGTTTTTCGCCTTCTTTTCATGGTATAGATTCATTCCATTAGTGAAGCTGACACTTGGTTTAGCGCAGGATATGAATTATACAGTTGTTATTAATGGAGCGCTTTGGGGAGGCGCACTTCTGTACTATGGGCTATATGCAAGGAAGACATATAAGGGACCTCAGACGACGGTCGGCTCGTCATCCAGTCCTTCCGAGGCAAATCTTGGAGGGTTATAAAGTGCATGATGCAAGTACTCGTGGTGGTGTTTTCGAGACGAAACAGACTACTTCATCTCTATGCGTCGCGGAGAATAGCTACGGAGCAAGGAAAGATGAACGCTGGACACGACGTAAACGAAACGCTTTTAAATTAACATCATGAATTATTACCTATCTGCTAGAAGATGTCACCGCTGTCCCGAATCCCACGCATAGGTGCTCTTATAGTACCTTCTCTATTGGAGTTCTTATTTCATTCATAGTCTGTAACCGGAAACCCTGAGGAAGAGATGATGGAGTCTCATAATTCTCGTAATTGTTATCATTTCGTGCGTTATGATCGTGTTCCCTTCATTCGGGGATTTCAAGCACATAACGGCCGGCGATCTTGCCTTGCTCTATTTCAAGTGTTAGCATAATCCCATGAAAGAATGAGACGTCCATTGTTAGGGTATCAAGGTAAACGAACCCATGAGCTCGAAGATCTTGGGGAGATCCTTCAATGGTGCGGTCTTAAATGGAGCCTTGATCAGACCGCGTGCAAAGAAGTCCACAGCCTCCACGCCATCTTGACGGTTACCGACATAGCTACCCTTGATGTTAATCATACGAACGACGGTATTGAAAACAGGGGCCCTGAGGAAAGCACCGGCGGGCAAGCCGATGGCGACGACGGTACCGCGCGAGCGGACGTATTCGGCGGCCTGCTGGAAGGGCTTTTCGGCGACGGCAAGAAGAATGACGGCATGTGCACCTAGGCCTTCAGGGGTAGCGGCTTTGACGTCTGCAACGAGATCTTGGGTCTTCGTGAAGTCAACGTATGCCTTTGGGATTTTGTTAGCTAGTGTTTTATAGTAATGAGAGGTGGTGGAGAGGGTTGTTGCATTGATCTACCTCAGCGCCTAATTCCTCGCACATGGCTTGCTTCTCTTCTCCACCATCAATGGCCACCACACGAATGCCCATTGCCTTTGCATACTGCAGCGCCAAAGAACCAAGACCACCACCAGCACCCACGATGGCAACGGTTTGACCCGGACGAACACCAGCTTCTTTCAGTCCCTTGTAGACGGTGATGCCCGCACACAGGACGGGAGCGACAGCGTCCAGAGGAACGTTCTTTGGAAGCTTGGAGGCGTGGGTGGCCTTACCAATGGCGTACTGCTGGAAAGTCCCGTCGACCGTGTAGCCAGACAAGGAGGCATTCGGACAGAGAGGTTCGTCGGCTTGCTTGCAGAATTCACAGGCGAGACAGGATCCATTGAGCCATTTGAGACCGGCGTGGTCGCCAATCTCGAATTCAGTTACCAGATCACCCTTGGCGACGACGACACCAGCTCCCTCGTGTCCACCTACGAGGGGCATCTTCACCGGGAGGGGCCAGTCACCCTTCAAGGCGTGTAGGTCGGTATGGCAAACGCCCGAGTATCGAACCTTGACCAGGATCTCATCTGGTCCTGGCTTGGGAACGGGGATCTGCTTGTAGATGAGCGGACCGCCCTTCTGCTCGGCCACTTGAGCCCACTGCATCTCAGGGATCGACATTTTGACTTTGGGGTCTTTTGTTGGAAAAAAAGGGACGAAAGGAGGGTTGCGGTAGAACTGGGTTTGTTTCACACGATGAGAGAATCGGTTGTAGGAGAGAAGTGATGAGGAAGTGAAGTAAGCTGAGGGTGAGACTCTGGACAGTTCTTATAGAAGTCTAGAATCAATTGAAGCAACGGGGTGGGGTGACGGTCATCCAATCCGCATGACGTGGTATTATAGGGTGGGAATCATAGTAGGAGTGAATGAGAGTGAATGCGCTGTAGGGATGGATACACACACACCCAGACGGACATATGGAAAACGAGTCACCGGAGAGAGGGAAAGGAAAGGTCAAAAACAGAAAAAGGCAAAAAGAAACATGGAAGAGATTCTGTGAGACACACCGAAGCTATTCCAAGACGATCAAACGATGCCGTATGGAAGATTATCAGCCCACCGAATGAACCACAAACAACAGGCGATCCATGGCCGACGTCATCGGGGTTAAGCTCTCTCTCCGCATTGCCCGATTGGTACGATGGTGCATAAGCACCGTCCGTCGATTTTCTTTTCCAGCATGTCCAACGTACAGACTCCCAGCGACGTTCCCTTCCCCCGAAAATGCTTCCTTGTCAGGGAGTCCAGATCCTGGGCCAAGCCTTCCCAGATTTAGTCAGACTGGCCGTATCTCATGCGGGGAAAGAGTGAAGGACCATCTTTTTCTTTCAAGGTTCCCTGACAATTATGATAGATCACCGAATAAGGTAGACCGAGCCTCTTGGGAAGCTGAGACTCAAGAGGCAAAGATTCAATCCATTCCATACTAAATCGTCCCCTAAAATCGGATGATGTCGATCGACTGATGGCCAATGGATGCGGCAACCCTAGTCAGTTTTAAGGAAAGCATTGGTGCCTCAGGCGGTATGTCCCGTACTTCAAAGTTACTAGCATGGGAGCCACTTCGCCCCATTGAAAACCCCCCTCCTTCCTTCTTGCTTGCTTTTTCTCGGGATTTGCTGAGATGCGGGATGGATGAGATTTTTTTTGGAATTCTTTCCAAGCTGACTCCGGACGTACGGAGCTCAACATATTGAAGGAACCCGCATATAAATGTATAATCCTCGTACCTAGTTCCCTCATACCCGGAGGATATTGGACATAAGAGACGTGAGGTCTGTGATTTGGTCAATTCCTTCTATAAAGAGAAGTCTTGAATTTCTCTCTGAAAGTCAGGGACGACTTTATAGCCCGGATCTGATGGTATCTTCAGTACCATCTGTAGGATTGCCTTGCTTGTGATCTCTTCTCGTCATCATTCTTGTCTTCTCTTGTCGCACTCATGGATACGAGACATTAACATCCTATGCGCAGATCATCTTCACATTGTAGAACGACAAAAGAGTTTATACGGCAGGTAGGGGGTTTTTAAACCTTTCAAAGTCGACCAGGAGTACCTTACGGGCAAAGGACCTTTTGGAAGCCACCTGACCTTCTGTACATGTCTGTTTGTTCATTAATAGCATTTGAATACGTTGCCTGCTGGCACAGGGGATTTTCTGACAATGCTTGATATGCCCTTTGATTGCAATTCTTTACTACAATTACATGTCAACCATGCATACGTCTAAAATGACCAGGGTCTTGGGGTAATGAAGCAAATGTAATAATGATCATCTTCTGTTGACACGAAATTCAAGAGGCTATACTGCTCTAAAGCAGCGATGTCCTCTTGCAGGTATAAAAGCTTCTCTATCAGGGTATCAGTCAGCCTGCCCAGTATGCGTTTCAGAGATATGTACCTGATTCAATGTTACATAAATGGTGCAGTGCTATGATTCAACAATGTGTGTCTTTAATTCCTGCTAGTCATTGTTGGTGGCCGGTTGTATAGAATACTAGCAAGGATTTTCATAGGGGTATTTAATGCCATAAAACATATTGGTGTCTTTATTTATTCTGGATATAACCAAATATAGCACTGCAGCAAAGGTAAAGTTCAGTAGTAAAGAAAAAAAAACAAAGACCTTCTAGAATTGAACACTCTTCGATGTGATTTGTGTATAGCCGGTGTAAGGAATGAAAGGACGGGATTGAGCATGACTAAAAATCTCTACTCTGTAAAGTAGCCCTGAGGTGTAAAAACATGCTGAAGGACAAATTACATTACTTGTCTTAGCTTGTGCCAATACAGAAAGCGGTTGTCGACATAGGTAGCGATATTCCACCATGGGTAATTTGAATAACAGAAGGAAGCTTGCAGCGCAATTAACTGTCTGACCCATATCAATCAATGGAACATTCAATCTACCTTAAGATCTGGGGTGGTAATTACCAGTATTGAACGAGACGGGCTTGGTCATGACGAGGATCCGTTGAAATTTTAGCATACCTACTGAATATTATGGCTGAGTTGGTTAGAGGGTAATGAAGGGAATTGAAGTGAAGGAATAGCCTTGTAACTTGAAGGAAGTGCCTCAACTACAGAGTAGGTTATACCTACATAAACACCTAATTTACTACCTACGTACGGAGTACAGTTTGCACATTCTTTGTAGGCCGCAATAGGAGATAAGCTCGACCTGTCTCACAAATTCCCAAACCTGCCTAGTCTACTTTACCGTAAGTAATGAAAATACGCGTACCGCGACGAGCGTGTTTCGGATGAGCGCTTTTAAGCAGTACAGCGGACGAACGACACGACGAAGACAAGACGAGACAGGCAAGAAGTTGGGCAAAGGGGGAAACGGACAGAAAGTGACCAGAGAAGGAAAAATACTGGATCGGCCAACAACCATCCCTCACCATCATCACCACCACCACCATCTCATCCGCCATCGTCAATCTTTCTTCCTTCCTCTCCTCCTCCTCCTCATCCTCTTTCTCATCCTTTCCATCTCCATCACCATCTCTCCGATCCATAACCAATCCGGAACCCCATCTTCTCTCCCCCCAGCTCCATCCGCCGGCCCAGGCAAATTGATTACACCCACCACTCCTTGGCTGGGCCTGGCTTTTGGCGCATCCTCGCCTCGTCGCTTGACTGGTGTTCTCTTTCGGAAACCGCTGACCCGCTGCGAGGATTTGTCCGTTCACCACCAAGCACAAAGAGCCTTCCTTCCTCTCAAGATTCCTGTGCACCTGGTAAGGCAATTTCCCCTTCCCACTCCATCTCCGTCCCTTTCCCTAATTCACCTTCGCAACTATAACACATCGGCGAACATTTACCTTCCTCTCCACCTCACCTCCCGATACCTGGACACCTCAGATTAATTCTCCAAGCAGGTAGCGCCAAAAGCGACAACCGGACAGACGCGTGATAGCTTCGCTTTTCCATTTCGCAACACACTAACCTGGCCACCCGCGCATGGCCGGCGGTCGCCCATCGTGACAGTTCAAGTTCATCTGACACGATCCTTCCTGCCTTCGTCTCTTTAACTATTGCCGTTGTCCTTGTCAAGCGTTCGCCGCCGCGTTTTCGGCACACGCGGCCACCATGACGGGAGCTCCGCCATATAATCCCCAGTCCCCTACCCAGCAGCACCGTTATCCTGGTTACTCTCCTCCAAATAAGAGCCGCCCCTTTTATCCCAACAATGACCAGTACCAGCAGCATCCTCCCCAGACGCCTCCTGCGTTCCCTCCACCGACCACCATGTCACGGAGCCCTCACTATTCACATGCGTCTCCGTTGCCGGCGACCCTCCCACCATTGAACGGGACTGCACCTCCGCCACATCCTCCGGATCCTTCATCGCAGTTCCAGGCCCATTCGTCAGCTGGAACTCCCCAATTTCCTCTTCCCCGGCCCTATTCTGGGTCCGTCTTATCAAGCAACGGCGCATCTCCTTACGGTCCCTCCACTCCGTCCCATGCCCATCCGACTGGCAGGCCTGAGGGCCCTTTGCAACTCTCCCCAAAGAAAGACACAGAATCATCGTATCTAGGCGGCCCTGGGGTTGCTGGGTATCCGTCCTCTATCATGAGAGAACCAAAGCCGGCCTCCCCTCCAAAGGAAGCAGTACGTTCTTTATGCATATCGATTACACGTTCTACGCCGGATTAGAGAATTCCTTTACTGATGTATGACTTTTTGCTGCTGCATGTAGAAGCCTGCCAGGGCTGCAGACCCCATGTCCTTCGCTAGTATCCTATCAGGGCCGGCCGAAGAGCGCTCTCCTCCTAAACGACAATCCCCCCCACCAGAGACGACACCGGCACCGGTAACGTCAACACCACGAGAAGCAACGCAGCTTAGCCCGCCTCCGCCAGCTCATGTTCCTCCGTCGCATCCGAGAGTGAAAGAGCAGGAGCAGGTATTACCCAGGCTGGAGAAAAAGCCGAGCTCGGAGAAACGCCGTCGCAACGTTGAGCTGGACAACAAAGCGCGTGAACCTTTGAACGGTATTTCAACAACCAACGGTAGTCTTGAGCCAACCAAGACGTCTGCTCAACCATGGGCGTTCCTCAACCCCCGTAAGGCTCTGTCCGAACGGGAGACGGAAACCATCAACAAACTTATGGTGGAGATTGACAATGCGGAGAAAAGTGATGTGGAAGCTCCTGGGTTCGAAGAAGAGTACGAACAGTACAAATTGCAAAGTAAGCGACGGGCCTTGCATGCCTTGAAAGAGGAGGGCATAAAGCGCAAGGTAAGCCATTATTATTCACAGTTTGGATGAAACACTCTACTTACACAGGATGCAGCGTCGCCGAAATGTGTTCTTGGTCAACCTTGGCAAATCTCTTGAGAAGCAGGCCTCTGCGGGAATGGACCGGTTTCGGATTGCCAATGAGGCCTCCGTCATCTCAGAAGTCCAAGCTAAAGAAATTCAGGATGAGAAAGAACGCAAGAAGGACATGCAGAGGAAGCGTCGTCGGGAAAACACGGTACGGTTGGAGATGCAGAAGAAGCTTGAGGCCGAACGCAAAGCAAATAAGGCTCAAGACTCTGCCGAGAAAGCCAAGTTTTTGCGTGAAGCAGAACGAGCACAAAGGAAAATTAAGACTACCAAGCGAGCCCTGGAAGGTGTCACAGCGCCTGAAGAGATCGGTGAAGTCACACCGCTGGCACCAAACCTCGAAGGTGGCACTACCAGCTCTTTCCACATCGGCCGGAGCTCCCCATCGAGGCGGAAATCGGGACGTGGAGGTCCTGTTACACGGCCCAAGAAATCGAAGGAGCAAAAGCAAGCGGAGAAAGATGCAGCAGAGGCCGCCTATGCTGCCATGGAAAATGATGAGCCACTTCCTCTTGCGCCCAAAGAAGATCCGCGTAAGGAATCTCTCAAGAAGGAAGCTAAAGGCAGCCGCTCCAAGGAGAGTAGCCCTGCGCCCCTGTCCGCCTTCGAAACAAAAGGCTACAATCAGATTTATGAGCAAATCTGGCGAGATATTGCCCGTAAAGATATTCCCAAGGTCTACCGCATTAAAGCCCTCTCGCTCAGCACCCGCCAGGAGAATTTGCGCAAGACTGCACAGCTAGCCAGTAAGCAGTCTCGTAAGTGGCAGGAACGTACGAATAAGAGTATGAAGGATACCCAAGCCCGGGCCAAGCGGACTATGCGTGAGATGATGTCATTCTGGAAGCGCAACGAGCGTGAAGAACGTGATCTACGCCGCCTTGCTGAAAGGCAGGAAATCGAGTCGGCCAAGAAAGCAGAAGCAGAGCGCGAAGCCAACCGCCAGAGACGCAAACTCAATTTCCTTATATCCCAAACCGAACTATACTCTCACTTCATTGGCCGCAAAATCAAGGGTGCCGAGGGAGACTCTGGTGATACTGCCGTTGAGGGATCGGATGAAACAATTCAATCCGGTAAAGATCAAGAACATGATCT
This sequence comes from Aspergillus nomiae NRRL 13137, assembly GCF_001204775.2. Lineage (NCBI taxonomy): Eukaryota > Fungi > Ascomycota > Eurotiomycetes > Eurotiales > Aspergillaceae > Aspergillus > Aspergillus nomiae. The sequence goes on from NW_015378062.1 coordinate 12,969, forward strand.
GCCCCCCGGCGTTGCGGATGCTGGCGCTAAGGTGACCAACTTTGAGGACCTCGATTTCGACGCAGAAGATGAATCAGCTCTACGACAGGCAGCAATGGCCAACGCGCAGAATGCCGTTAAAGAAGCTCAAGACCGAGCGCGAGCCTTCAATGACGGGCAAGATAATATGGCTGCTTTGGACGAGGGTGAATTGAACTTCCAGAACCCTACGAGTTTGGGCGACATTGAGATTTCGCAACCCACCATGCTCACGGCGAAATTGAAGGAATATCAGCTGAAGGGTCTCAATTGGCTTGTCAACTTATACGAGCAAGGTATCAACGGTATCTTGGCCGATGAAATGGGTCTGGGAAAGACCATTCAATCTATCTCTGTTATGGCCTACCTCGCCGAAGTTCACAATATCTGGGGCCCATTTTTAGTCATTGCGCCCGCCTCAACCCTACACAATTGGCAACAGGAAATTACTAAATTTGTTCCTGACATCAAAGTCCTTCCTTATTGGGGCTCAGCAAAAGACCGCAAGATTCTTCGCAAGTTCTGGGACCGCAAGCACATCACCTATACTAAGGAGTCCGAATTCCACGTGCTAGTGACATCCTACCAGCTCGTGGTCCTCGACGCGCAGTACTTCCAAAAGGTTAAATGGCAATATATGATTCTTGATGAAGCCAGGCAATCAAATCTTCGCAAAGCTCCCGTTGGAAAAACCTTCTAGGTTTCAGCTGTCGTAACCGCCTCCTCCTCACTGGTACGCCTATTCAAAATAACATGCAGGAGCTATGGGCTTTGCTCCACTTTATCATGCCCACTTTGTTTGATTCTCACGACGAGTTCAGCGAGTGGTTCTCCAAGGACATCGAGTCTCACGCTCAAAGTAACACCAAGTTGAATGAGGACCAGCTGAAGCGTCTCCACATGATCCTGAAACCCTTCATGCTTCGTCGTGTTAAGAAGCACGTTCAGCAGGAGCTTGGGGACAAGGTTGAGAAAGATGTCTTCTGCGATCTGACCTACCGTCAGCGGGCCTACTACACTAATTTGCGAAACCGCGTTAGCATCATGGACCTTATCGAGAAGGCTGCTATTGGTGATGAGGCCGACAGCACGACGTTGATGAACTTGGTCATGCAGTTCCGGAAGGTTTGTAATCATCCAGACCTGTTTGAACGCGCGGAAACGAAATCGCCCTTCTCTGCCGCACACTTTGCGGAAACGGCCTCCTTTGTCCGAGAAGGCCAAAACGTTGATGTCGGTTACTCGACACGTAACCTGATCGAATATCCTTTGCCACGCCTTCTATGCGGCTCTGACGGCCGTGTTGATATAGCAGGGCCCGGTAATCTACAGGCCGGTTTCCGTGGCAAGTACCTGGCTCACTTGATGAACATCTTCGCCCCAGAGAATATCAAACATAGTGTCGCACACGATGGTGCATTCTCTTTCCTACGCTTTGTGGACACGTCCATAAATGAAGCGTACGAGCAGTCCCGTCAGGGTATCTTTGAGCGGGCGATTCGCCGGCGCGGCAAATCCAACAGATTGTCTCGGCTCAACGTAGTCTATGATGATGATGATGATGAAACAACGATGGCATCCGTCCTTTCCCATACCATGTTCAACATCGTCCAACGTAACGACCAGCATGCTCTTAATGATGTCACGACAGAGGGATACATGCGGGAATTAACGACCGTGGCGCAGTCCGTCTTTGAGCGTGAAGGTCTGGGCATCATTGAGCCTTGTGTCAGTCCCGCAGCGTCTGCGCCCCCGATTACTGTTTCGTCATCCAGTCGAGCGCCTTTGAATGAAATGAATGACAGCCTATTCAATGTTTCAGTTCGGCATGCCTTGTTCAGCACGCCTTCTAAACAACTTGAGCAACAGATTCTTGAAAAGAAGCTGGACCCTATTCCTTACTCGCTTCCGCCGATGTTGCCGCAGCCAACATCCATCAAAGGACGCTACACGCACATTGAAGTGCCATCTATGCGCCGTTTCGTTACAGATTCGGGTAAACTGGCCAAGCTAGACGAGCTCTTGCGAGAACTCAAGGCAGGCGGTCACCGTGTGCTACTCTACTTCCAGATGACACGCATGATTGATCTAATGGAAGAGTACTTGACCTACCGCAATTATAAGTATTGTCGTCTGGACGGAAGTACGAAATTGGAAGACCGTCGCGACACGGTGGCAGATTTCCAGCAGCGCCCAGAGATCTTCGTCTTCCTTTTGTCTACTCGTGCTGGTGGTCTGGGTATCAACTTGACTGCAGCCGACACGGTTATCTTTTATGATTCGGACTGGAATCCTACCATTGACTCTCAAGCTATGGATCGTGCTCACCGTCTCGGCCAGACGAGACAGGTCACGGTATATCGTTTGATTACTCGCGGCACCATTGAGGAGCGTATTCGCAAGCGAGCTCTGCAGAAGGAGGAAGTGCAGCGTGTCGTCATCTCAGGCGGCGCAGCTGGTGGGGTTGACTTCAATACTCGCAACCGCGAGAGCCGAACCAAGGACATTGCCATGTGGTTGGCAGATGATGAACAGGCGGAGCTTATTGAGCAGAAGGAGAAGGAAGCGCTGGACCGAGGCGAAGTGTTTGGCGCTAGTAAAGGCGGGAAGAAAGCTGCTCAGAAGAGAAAGAGAGATATCACCCTGGATGATATGTATCATGAAGGTATGTGGATTTGATCAGCGCTCTCCGTTCGGATAGGCTTTTGGTAAAGTTACTAACCGCGTCAATCTATAGGTGAAGGGAACTTTGACGATGCCAGTGCAAAGCCATCCGGAGCGGCCACTCCTGTGTCGACTGCAGAGAATTTAGGCACCCCATCATCTACGCCAGTTCCTAAGCGAGGACGTGGAAGGGGGACAGGGAAAGGCACGTCTAAAAGAGCCAAAACCACCAAGGAGCGATTACGTCTCATTGATGGTGACGGAGGCTTAGGGCCTAGCTGATTCAACCTACATGGTGCCTCAATAATTGACACGGCTGGTTATGGTCATGGCGTTTCAGAGATTGCATTGCCTTTGCTTCCCTTAATTTTTCTTTCTTTCTTTCTTTTCTTTCGTTTCATTTTTCTAAACCCTCTTTTTGGTTCTTGTTATCGGACTCTTCTTGTGGGCAGTTTACATTCTGCCTTGTATTAACAGCATATATTCCTGATTCCTGATGTACGAAGCGATTTAAGAGACATTGTTGAAGACGAGGGACGAAGCCGGTGGTAATCAGCCCATAATGGCACCAAGAGGGAGACGACAAAAAGTCCAGTGCGAGTTTGTTGGAAATTGATGGGCAAGATAGACATGTATTTGTTGTTGAATTCCGGACCTGTTCTTGGGCGGTGACGGGTTAGTCGGTATCTTCTTAGGGCAATATTCCCCGTGATCCCATGCATCAAGGTTATCTCGGCTCCAGGATCGTATCCGGACGCACTTCCTGACGTAAACGTAATGACCGAGTTAAGTCCGCCTGCCAATCACGGCGGAGGATATGGTAAGCCGAAGAGTCTCGCCGAACTCCCTGACCTGCTCTTACTGGAAGCGGCTTAGTCCCCAGCGCCCCCTCGCCCTCAGACCATCAAATCCCGATTGACTCTTATTTCCTTATTTCTCTCTCCCGCTCTCTCTCTCTCTCTCTCGATCAACAATTCCAACGTCGCTTCCACTTGTGTATATCGTCGGTCTCACTACCCATTGAAGGATCACTCATGGAGTCTCTTCTCCAGCAGTCTCGGGCGATGTGCCCGTTCCTCAAGCGCACGTCTCCATCTTCTCTGCGTACGCTGTCAACCGCGACTCGGCCTAGCACTAGTTCCGGTGGAGGCACCATGTCTAACCTCCAGGTCATTGCCCGTCGCTGCCCTGTCATGAGCAAGGCTCTGGCCGTGCAGAGCGCTCGCATGGCCGGCACCAAAAGATTCACCTCATGCGCTGCCGGCATTACCGGTCTCAACAACAAGCATTGCCGTGCTCCTACTGGGAAGAGAGCACTGCACTCCACCTCCGGCAACGGCGCCAATGTGAGCGCTGAGATCTACAAGAACACCCAGCGTGATCCTACCGGTTTTTCGAAGATCAAAAACCCTTCCAATGCTTCCGCTGCTGCCGCGACGTCTGGCCCTCGTCCAGATGCTCCCGTGGCGAAACCTTTCAACTACAATGCTTTTTACAACACCGAATTGGAAAAGAAACACAAGGACAAATCGTATCGCTATTTCAACAACATCAATCGTCTTGCTCAGGAGTTCCCCCGGGCTCACACCACATCTACCGAGGAACGTGTGACGGTATGGTGCTCGAACGATTATCTTGGTATGGGCCGCAACCCCGAGGTTCTGGCCACCATGCATAAGACGTTGGACACCTACGGAGCTGGTGCGGGAGGTACTCGCAACATCTCAGGTCACAATCAACATGCCGTGGGCCTGGAAGGCACCCTTGCTAAATTGCACGGCAAGGAGGCAGCATTGGTTTTCAGCTCATGCTTCGTGGCCAACGATGCCACCCTCGCGACCTTAGGTAGCAAGATGCCGGACTGCGTTATTCTGTCCGATAGCCTGAACCATGCATCGATGATTCAAGGTATTCGCCATTCAGGCGCCAAGAAAATGGTGTTCAAACATAATGATCTGGTCGATCTTGAGACCAAGTTAGCATCCCTACCTCTTCATGTCCCCAAGATCATTGCATTCGAATCAGTGTATAGCATGTGTGGATCTATTGCGCCAATCGAGAAGATATGTGATCTTGCAGACAAGTACGGTGCCATCACTTTCCTGGATGAAGTCCACGCTGTGGGAATGTACGGGCCTCACGGAGCAGGTGTGGCAGAACACCTTGACTATGACGTCTATGCTTCCCAGGATACGGCCAACCCGCGCAGTACGAAAGGAACCGTGATGGACCGGATCGATATCATCACCGGTACTTTGGGCAAGGCCTACGGATGTGTCGGGGGTTACATTGCTGGATCCGCTGCGATGGTTGACACCATCCGCTCCCTCGCCCCTGGCTTCATCTTCACTACATCCTTGCCGCCCGCTACCATGGCCGGTGCAGACACTGCTATCCAGTACCAGGCTCGTCATCAGGCGACCGCGTTCTGCAGCAGTTGCACACCCGCGCGGTCAAGGCAGCTTTCAAGGAGTTGGATATCCCTGTGATTCCAAACCCCTCTCACATCATTCCGCTCCTCGTTGGAGATGCCGAGGTTGCTAAGAAGGCGTCGGACAAGCTTCTGGAGGAGCATGGAATCTACGTACAAGCCATTAATTACCCAACCGTGCCTCGGGGTGAAGAGCGTCTCCGTATCACGCCCACCCCTGGGCACGTCAAGCAGCACCGTGACCACCTGGTGCAAGCCGTCCAAACCGTCTGGAACGAACTGGGCATCAAACGCACCAGCGATTGGGAAGCGCAAGGCGGTTTCGTCGGCGTGGGTGTCGAGGGCGCCGAGGCTGAGAACCAGCCGATTTGGAATGACGTGCAGCTGGGGCTGAAGGAAAACGAAGCCATTGAGGCTGCTGTGGAACGCGAGTTTGCCGAGGCCCCCATGCAGGCCACCCGTCCTGCCGCGGCCGCCGCTTCGTCGATCCCGGTGGGTGTGGCTGCCTGAAGTGGCTGCCCGCATGTGAGCTGAAATCGTCGTGGAATCCTATATACACACACACTATGTTATAAATTCCACATCCACTCCTTTGCCCCTTGTTTGCCGCAGTGCGCAATATGGCTGGACGTAATTGGTATTTGGACTGTTAGTTAGAACCGGTCTGTCGTTACCGAGTGTCTTGGTTCGAAATGAAATCTGACATGCCGTCTATCCCCTATGCCACTTCATCTCATCCGTAACCGCAGGGCTTCATATACACCGCCCCGTTATTGTAGTTGATACAGTTAGTCAGCCAATCTTCGGGGATTTCGTAGTATTAACAAAAGGGGCCCTGAACGCAGCGCTATGGTTCACCTATTCCAATCAATATCCGAATCTCAGGGTCGCATCAATTGATTCCAACCTCCAGATACCCTTGACGATAATCTAAGACCATGATCCCGGCAAGACATATATTGAAATAGAGCCATCAGCACAAGATATCATGTCCAACTCATCGCCTGGATAGATACCTTCAAGCAGAACGTATCATTCTTACTATTTTAAGCATTTCTTATCGAGAATTTAGTACGAGTCACTTTTCCATGGGCAGGTAGAAATCTAGATTCATCTACTTTACCAAGACCTCTCCATATTCTAGCCTTTTTTTTTTTTTTTCTTTCCCATGTTACCTAGACCATGTCATTGGTTTTGATAACATGAATTGATACTCGGTTTGTGTGTATACTCATTTATAGCGTAGGATGCTGGATACAAACTTCGAATATCATTTGGTCGATGTTCAAGTCGATATATGTCGTTAGCGAATTGACAAGACACATACCAATCAGATATGTCTGGTAACTAGTAGGTACGCTCCTCATCATTGGAAAAGGAAGCATGGGGTTGGTACCTACTGCATTTGGTCAATTATAATAAGGGTTTCATATAGTGTAAGTAGCTGAGGTAGAACCATGGTAAGGGACGGGTAACATCTGTAGAATCCGCTGTCAATATAGATAGACCTTGGATAGCTCAGCTTTGGACAAGGCATGTGTACATAGGCAGATATATATATATATAGAAAGAAACAAAAAATATTTCTACGTATTCTGCCGACTTTTTCACTGATTGGGCAAGATCACATTGTTTGGATTAGGGTTGGATTAGCAGTTGATTATATATCTATCTGCTTCTAGAGGGCGTTTAATTCTATCGTTTCATTTATCTTTGGCCGTTTCCATCTTCCTGCTTTATCGACCCAAGGGACTTTGGATTATGTTAGGGTGCGCATGGCTTTCTACAGGGAAATAATCTACGGTAGTTATACGCAAACACCAATCGACTGATATAGTAGGTAGAAGAGGTACCTTTGGATAGTTCGTAATTTGATATTTATCCACAAAATAGTATGTACATATAGTACAACCTGAAACCGAACGCCAATCGCATCATGGACAAGCTCAACGCAAATAGATTCTTTTGTGTTTTGTTCAATAGAACAGAAAGAGGAAATGGCCATTAGATTACCTCTTTCCACCACGGCTAACCTTGGGGAACTCGACGGGGACCCTCAATCTAGCCACACGTCTAGCGTTGGCTTCGGCCTTACCGCCCTTGATACCCCATTTGGCGAATTCCGTCTCGCGTGGCTTGTCGATGCGACAGCCCAACTCGCGGAAATATTGCGTGATGACCGTGTTATCCAGACGCAGATCGTCGCGCAGATCGGACGGGTCCGTTGCCAGCTCGTTGGGGGCGTTTCCACCTTGAGAGCTGGAGCCGCCGTCTTTGGCGGGCTGAGGTGGAATGTGCAGCGATAGGGCGCATATGGTGGTGTGCAGGAAGGTGATATCGTTCTTGGTGAGGTGGGAGCCCTGTGGGGCGAATTTGCGGCGGATGGCGTCGATAACGGGATCTGGGAGGGTTTCGGCAGAGTCGGTTTTGGCGCCAGTGGGGGAGGAGAGGATGCGGCGAAGTTCATCGCGAGATGGAAGACGTTTGCTACCTGGCCCGGAAGATTTGGAGTCCTTGCCCGAGCGGAGGGCGCGGGCAAGCTCGAGGAGGAGGAACATAAAACGCAGGACTTGGAGCTGGGTGGCATTGGTTGAGTTGACGACTGCCTCCACCCGGCGAGAGACATATCGAGAGGTTGTGGCCACGGCTTCTCCGGAGTTCACGGTCTCCTGCCATTCGTTCATGCCCGGAAGCTGCTGGAGGGTGGACAGACCCCCCGGAACAAGCACATCTATCGGGTACACATCGGAAGGATGGGATGCCGCCAGATTGGCTTGAGGCAAGGGTTTGTTGGCTTGAACCTGAGCTTGCACCGCAGCGGTCTTCGTAGCAATGTCGGTGGCGGAGTCGAGGGGCATGGACGAAAGAATAGCAGATTCCGCGGCGGAGGCAGCACCGGCGGGGGCGTTGGACAGTTGGGCATTTTCGGCCATGGACTGCGCTGCCTTGCGAGATTGCTTGGTACCGAATGTATTGGTGAGTTCTGTGCGTTGGGCGCGCATCGTTTTCTGTTGGAGTTTGTCAGTAACCTATGCCCCGTCGGTCAGATAAACAAGAACTTACCATCTCCTCGTTTTCACTCTCAACTTCCTCCTCCTCTTCATCTGCAGCAGCCTTTGTTCTCCTCACTGCCCCACGAAGAGTCACCTTCCGCACCTCAACAAATTGCCAGCTTTTCTTTTCGGGGTCCACAACGGCGATGTAGTGCTTCAACTGCGAATCGGCATCATCTTCAGCCTCGCGGCCCACGAAATCCATCTTCGGATGTTCCGAAGTCTGTAGAAGTAGTTCAGACGAGACAATGCCCTTGTTTCGTGTGGAGCGACCTGAATGAGAGCCATCTGCTCGGTCCTTGAGGTATGGTTTTAAATGAAGGTTTTGGGGTGCGTTCACACCAGGGGTAGTTACTATAGCGGCGATTAATCTTCTGTATACCCTGATTGAGAGTGTAGTCCGGCAGTTAAAGAGCACATACTGATCACTGGCGCCAATTCACTATCGTCGTTGACCACGCTGGCCGCGAGAGGAGGCAGATCTTGAAATTCGAGAGCGGGTTTCTTACTCGGCCGTTCGTGGCCGTTTGAAGCGCGCTTGCGCTTCTTTTCCACCTTGTCGGAAGGCATAGCGATTTATTCACAAGTGAGCCTGCAGGGGGGCGAATGAATCCAACTTGGCGTGGAGAACAGCCTCGTAAGACTCAATCAATTATAGATCAAGAAGCTCAAGTAAAAAAAATTGCTGGGCGGGAACTAGTGGCAGAATCGGTCTCCGCACTCAAGGCGGAGAAGAAAGCATTGGATCATATCAAACGCACAAATCCACTGATAAAGTGCGATTTACGTATCAAGAATTTACTATGTAAGGATGAATCGCAAAAAGATCTACGCAAATACTTCATCTTGACGAATCCAGGTGGTTTTCAGTCATTGCTTTCATTGCAAACTTTTTAATTTGTAATAAATCCTCGAGGACCTCTCCATGGCTCAGGGCTTGAACAGCAACTGTAGGCTACGGCACAAGCCCTAAGAAGAGCAATTGACCAGATCCCATAAGGAACCCAAAGGGTCAGTGGAGTAAAAACAAATAGTACATGAGAAACGTGACCATAAACTTCTTCCACGACCCCTCCAACCCCCACCAAACACATTCGCCCTCCGAGACGAAGGATACGCAGTGCGCATCCCTGTCTGGTCATGATTCGAAACCGTTGAATGAGCCCGAGAGATTGGATGTATATTTTCGTTGAATGACGGACTCCGGATTCGAAAGGATATAGAGAATAGTAGACCAGCCAGGTCCCATTGGAGTGGCTAAACCACGAAACGATCATAACAGGGAATCATCATCGTGACGTCGTCGACTTTTGTCATGTTCAGCATTCAACTTGAGCACCGCATGGAGAACTGAGATGGATTGGGCGAGTCATTTATTTGCTGCGCACATTGTTAGTCCAATTGTCCGGTAGGTCTGGTCTTGTAGTTCGGAGACAACTCACCTGCGAGCACGCATCTTTCTGCGCTTACGCTTCAAACGACGAACGCGCTTCTTTCTCCACTTAGCTCTCATCTTCGTAGAGGGTTCGAGACTGTGAAGGGTTAGTTGATATTCAAGGAAAGAGGCAACCAGGTGCCAGCCCGGGCTGTATACTCACACTTCTGCGAGGATGAGGAGATGGTTGAAAGAAAGACGGAGAGCAGCGGCCGGCCGAGCTTCTTGTGTGCGTCGTGGCTGACTCAGCATCCTGAGACGCTAAGGGTTCGCTAGTGCTGTCCCGTCGTTGATTGGCTGGGCATCGGCTTACCGAGAAGGCATTATGTCATCTATCTATGGAATTTCGTTTTCTCTCTGTTGCATATCCACTTTCAAATGTGATCTGTGGTGGTAAAATTATGAAAAAATTTTCATTGTTCTGTGAAGAGAACAGAAGAATATCACATATTTACCATTGACTTATGTTTCTCTGTTGTTTATGTGCCTGACGTACCCTTGCATCGATCCTGCCAATCACTATAGAGACATCTCGACATCTCTTCTAGTAAATTCAACTACCAAAGAATAACACTAATAGTTATAGCGATAGTTTAACGCCATATCGCCCAGTAGCTCTTGATCTTCGTCACTGGGTATAGCCGTGCCATCGGCTATAGCCTGATCGCGGCGCCGGTTATCATACCAGACAGCCGCAAAGTAGACCATACAACAGGCCGCCGAAAAGCTAAGGAACGATACGCTGATGATATATCCTGGCCGGTATTCTGGTGCATCCTTTTTCAAGAAGGCATACGTCGATATAATACCACCAACTGTCGCCATGTTAGCCACGATGAACGGGATTAAGTCACACAGTTTCACTCACTATTTCCAAATCCAATTTGCCAGGCCGTTCCCACACTTCGCCTACGATGGCCTGCTAGGTTCATCGCGAACCAGCAAACAATGACCGGCATTGCACTGTAACATCCACTTGTAACCATGAATAAGGCGCCATATTGAACATTTCGATGGGCCTGTCCGTGTACATTCAACAGGATTCCAAAGCCAGCCATGGCAATTAGCATGGGCACTATAGTAAAGGCAAAGCGATGTCTGGTTTTGTCAGAGAGAATGGCCACCAACATGGAAAATCCCCAAGCGGCTGCCCATGGTGGGATCGAATACAGCTGAGTCTTGATTGCTAGAAATAAGGCTTAGTAGACTGCAAGGTGAACATAAATAGCAGGCAGACGTACCATCATAGCCATAACTTTTGATAATGGTTGGCGCAAAGTAGGCATATCCTGCGCGTTGTTAGCAACCGTGCTCTTCATCAGTTGAAATACACCTTAGAAGCATCTGCATCCGCCCTACCATATGCTGTGACAACCTGACCGAAGTACATCAAGCCACCGATGAATATCTTGTCTGGAATACACAATGAGCACCGCAAAGAGTTTGGCATGCTCGTAATGTCACTCACAGTCTTTGAAGACCTCCAATACTTCGCGCCAACCTATCTTAGCATCATGACCGGCGCTCCCCGAGTCTTTGGCTAGTTTTGCCTTCAGGAATTCGCGCTCTTCATCGGTGAGCCATTTGACCTCCTCGGGGAAGTCAGGAATAACAAAGAACCAGGCAAGCGAGACGACACAAGTAATCAGGCCTTCAATTATAAAGACCCAGCGCCAGCCTCGGTAGCCACGAATTCCATCCATCTTTCCAAGCCCGCTAGCCAGCAAGCCACCGAAGGCGCCCGCAAGTGTGGTCGAGCTGAAGAAGAAACTGAACCTCTTCTGTGCCTCGCTCCGTTTGTACCACATTCCCAAGAGATAGAAACCTGCATACGACGGTTGGCCATCGTTATATCAAGTTGGAAATAAGGAAAGGGCAGAACGTACAACCAGGGAACATGCCTGTCTCAAACATTCCTGGATAGGATCTGTCAGTTGACAAGTGCTACACTGACCAGAGGGTCGTCGACTCACCCAAAAACCACCGAGTCGTCATCAGCCCACCCCAATTAGAGACTAGGCCTTGACAGATCGTAACCAGACCGAACAAAAACATACATCCCGTCACTAAAGTAGCCACCAGCATTTTAGTCCATACTTCCTATCTACAGTATGTCAAGAACACCTACACCATACATGGGGTCTCAGCTTCTTAAGCAAGATATTGGATGGGATTTCGAAAATGACATATGGAACGAAGAATATGGTCAGTGCAGTATTGTATTTCGTCCCGTTAACTATATTCAAGTCTTCTTGTAGACCGAGGACTGCCGCGTTACTGATATTCACGCTGTTCGCAAATGTTAAAGTAAGGTCGTTATACAGTTGTGTTCATGGGGGAAGCCAATCAGGCTCATACCGATCCAAGAATGCGAGCAGATACATGACACATAGACAAGGCATAAGGTGCCAATCTATTTTAGCCATAAGCTTGCGCTCCGTAGTATTCCTCAGCTGGGGAAGATCAGTCGGTAGGGCATTGACATGGCCTTCGATCTTGTCATCTTGAGGAGTGAGTTGCTCTGGTCGCGCGATTCGTAAGTCAGCATCATGCTCATGGTCAGGCAAGCAGCTTTGCTCTCCATACCGTTGAGCCGCATGATGTATGTCTTTCAAGTACTCTCGAGTAACCGCTCCTTGTAAATACTCTCTCCTGGCCGGTTTCCCCAGGGAAGAATGGATAGTATACTGTTGTTCTCGCTTACCGCCGGGGGATAGAGCGGGCTGGCAAATGTGAATCAAGGGATACTCGTGGTATCCAGGGACTAATTGAGATGCAGGAGAAAGGATTAAGAGTATAAGAAGAGGAAAGAAACAAAAAGATGAAAGGGAAGAGATCGAGAAAGTTTCGGTCAAATCATTTGGTCCTGATCATAGCCGATAGACTAATCAAAGCCAGTCGATGCATAATACTGCGTCTTGGGCTCGGAAGGATTATGAGTACGAGTCACTCGGTGATCATGGGTACCTAACTACTAGTACTACTACCTTGAAAGCCCGAGTAAGCATGGTCAATTGAGATTGGCTGGATAGGTCCCTGCAGCCGGGGAGCTTAACTCAATCCATGATATGACCCCCGGTCTCGGCCTGTATCGAATAAGCATGTCAACTACATGGTACGAAATACTCTAAGACTATCCTTCTTTCTTCCTCGATGGTATACCTTTTCACCCGTGATAATACTGGGGATCGATGAAACTAACCCCAATATCACCCCATATTGCCACGCTAGACCCGAAGCTGCTTTCCCCGCAATTTAAACGTCCGCTGGAGACGGTTACATAAGCGACCTCCCCCACACTAGTTCACTAACTAGCATCATAATCAAAGGGACTAGAACATCGGTGGAGTGAGTGTTCGGCATTTATTGGCATGATACGAAGTTTAAACTAGGATATTAACTAGGTATCTCCGCAGTAACCCGTATATTACCGAGGGAAAGCCTCAATGCTACTGTGGCCTTTGTTGCCGTGTATTAGTTTGAACTCTCGCGGCTGTAATTCCGCCATCCTGTTACTACCCATACCTATAGAGAGGAATTATCTTGCTTTCCTTGATATCGTCTGCTTCAGCTCGCACTAAGTCTGTAGTTCGAGGGGGTGTTCCCCACTCCAAACAATAGAGTCATATATAAGTCATTTGTATCCTTGACATGCCTATTCTACCATAACGTGGGTGCCACTGAAGTTGAGAGGAAACATCTCTAAAAACCATTACCGGGGGTGAACACCTCCGCCATAGAAAGCATAGCTTTCATGGAAATGCACAAAATATCATACAAGAACTACATCCACTCAGCATTATCCCAGGCTGAGAAGGAGCACTGCGGATAGATAATGTCTGGTTACGTAGCAGTCGACGGCTGCTCTTCCACTGCCTTTCCCCACGCATGCTCAAATGCCGAATTCGCACCGGGCCCTGTGGTCGACGGTTGTTGAATCTGACTGCGGTCAAGTTCGTCATAATCCTCTTTCTCGATCAACACCGTGTCGGAACCAGGTGTCTCATCTCCTGGAGACTCAATTTTCGTTCCGGACCCAACCAGCTCAAAATCGAAGTTAGAGCTATACACTACAGCAGCGAAGGCTTCTAACTCTCGCACACCTTGGTCCATCGCATTTAGGTAAATATTTGGCGGGTTTGTACCATTACCAATCACATGTGCCTGCCGGGCTAAAACCGCCAGAACGTTAGCTAACTTTGCCTTCGGCTCGGAGCTATCAGCTCCCGGGACAACCGTGGCAACTGAAGTAAATGATTGGGGAACGCTCGGCGAAGGTTGTGAAGTCGACTTGAAAGCATCGGCGGTGCATTGCTGGATCAATGTCTGGAAGCATTCATTATTCAGAAGCATCAAGACACGCGTAAAAGTTGGTGATTCGATCAGGTCGCCGTCTCATCCAATAGGTGTCGCAACGTAGTTGCAGTCTGGGAGTTGGCGAGCTCCGTCACTCCAAGGACACCGGACTCCTCTAGCAATTTATCCTCCCCTTCGCAAGGGGGGAGCAAATAAGACAGCCACTTCCTGTGTCTATAGCAACAGTTAGCAAAAAGTTCGGTCGGCTTTGGGGCGGGGGAGGAACGTGCTTTCTCTCCTCCTCAGTATGTCCCTCCACTCTCTTCCGGACTTCCAGGAATAGCTCAGACAGCCTCGCCAACGACACATCTTCCCGAGGGTTCAGGGGGCCAAAGACCTCTGTAACGGCAGTCTGTACCTCGTTCATTAATTGCTTCCAGCCTCGGTGAAGCAACCACCAACTAAAGGCAAGATAGCGACGATTGGTCTCAAAATCATTTCCCAAAGTCTGTGTAAGGTCATCATCGTCATGGTCCTCTAGTCTGATCGTCGACTCATTGGCAGGAGGTGTCGCCATAGAGATTACGCTGGAAAGATAATTCCGACGGCCGAGTAGGTTAAGTTGGATTCGCGTAAAGAGTGTCAAAAGAGAAAGGGTATAGACTAGAGTGAAGGACCTGGTGATAGCTGTGACAAGCTAATAAGTTCTGGGTTCTAGGCGATAATATGATTTGGGATGATGGCTTACAGGTGATTTTGACCTCGTTCCAAAGCTGTGTCTTATTCCGTTTCGGTCGCGCCTCGCCATCGCCCTCAACGGAAGGTTCTCCCATTTGGCTTGTGCGGACGAATCCATCACTCTGAAAACTGGATAGGCTCCGACGGTCATCCTCCGGTAAGCTGGGGGATACAGAGCTTAGATCTGATCCGGTCCCTTCCCCGGCACTGAGCCGAGCTAACCTCTCTGCTCGCTTTCGTTGGAGCTCCTTCGTCAATTCCTCGACAGGAAGAGCGTCGACAATATCTTCTGCAGCAGTCGGTAAGAGAGCAAGAACGGTATAGGTGCAATCGGTTTGGTTTTGTTCGAAACGTCGCCGTAAACTGAATGTTGCAACATTCGAGAATGATACGTCAATTACCGTCTCCGAGCACACGAACACACCCGACAAGCAAAGGGAGGTTACTCACTTCTCCCGAGCGATCCGGTCACTGCTCATACGTTCCCGTGCTTCTGAAATTTTGGAGAGCACATATTGTCCTGCGAGGTAACCGGCTCCGATCACGCCAGCCCCGATCGCGAGACCTTTGCGATTGCGCCGGAACCAGCGCCTAGTAGCACCGATCATGGTGGAGCTGTCGGAGGTACGCGGATAATCTCTCTCAAGGATTTAAGTCAATTCAGCTCATCATAAGGTACGAAGAGGAAAATAGCAAAGCAGAGGCAAGCTAATGTAGGAGAATATAAAAGGGGAGAGGAGGCGAAGAGGGATCATCAATGACAACAACCGAGAGAGACGGTCGGGGAATGATAAAAGCATGGCCAACCGTCTGGCGCGGCCTCGGCTAAAGTTCGATAGCAACGTGAAATCATGGGGTGGTGCAATGATTGTCGGGGACGTATTAAACTGGAGAAGAATCTTGTGTTTCCTTTAGATAAAGCGTCAATATAACATGATATATATGAATAGATAAATTTATATGATCTATTATTTCGGAGGAAATTCATGTACTTTTATTGTATTATCTACCTTTTCTTGCAGACAAGTTCATTGTAGGTTAGGGTCACCTTGACTCTGGCCGTCACGCTCAGGTACTCCAAAAGAGTTAAGGCACCGTTATCTTTCCGTTACTATCGGCGAGGGGCAACACTTCTGCCGGAATGGTCACCGTCTCACTCCCGATCCACGGGTTCATTCTCCTCAACTCTTCTTCTGTCTACATACTCATGTCCTATTCCTCTGCTGGTTGACACACCTGAAATACCCCTAGAGAACCATGCATCCTCCGTGAACATCACAGTCAAGTATTTTCATACAGCCCATGCCAATCTAGACAGCAACTCTCCCGTCTTTACGCCCTCAGCATCCGACATCATCTTCTCCGCGCCACCCCTCGACTGCTCGAACCCCTGTGAGAAAGTGCTGACATCGCTCCGTGTTCACGGCCCAGCTCGTGGTGGTAGCTGGGTCGTCATCGAATACTCGCTATCATCAACCCATAGAGCAGAAGGAGTACGGGATCCCCACCGTTCGTTTCAGATCCATCTCTCGCATCCCCAACACGAACGCGTTACGTTATGGAGCCCCGCAAAACCCCTCCGGAGTACTTCCTGGAGATCTTTGCAGACACCACCACCGTCCGGGATGTCTTAAAAGGTATATTAACCTCCTTTAAACATTTCTTAGATCTAGCCTGCTGTTCGTTAATAAATCGTCTTGATATATGTGACTGACACATCTTCTCGTTCAGGTGTTCTCAACCTAATCTTCTTTCACCGTTACTTTCCCTCTATCCGACCGACTACCTTTGATGTCCTAGACTTTACTCTCCCCGCTATCAACGATGAAGACCTTGAGACTCTTATTGAGTCGCGCATCAGCGCTCTAGTCCGCCAGCACTCCTCATCAGCTGCTAGCGCCCATGAAGGGGGCGGCGGTGTGCGCGGTCGGATCGCAGTGGAATTTTACGAGAAGAAGCGCAGGCGCTCCGGAATCTGGTTCGGTGGGCTTGCTGGGAAAGGCGAGGAAGAGGTATGTTGGGAGGTGTGGAATCTGGATGTGACGATTGCCACTCCACGGACAGAATCAGGTATGCATTTGCCACCTTTAAATCGGCCCATACATGCGCTCTGCAACTTGTACGAATGCATGACAGTGCTGACTGCTCATGCAGAACGCGCCAAGGTGCGCAAGGCGATGGAGAATATGCTTCAAAAAGCAGCCTTGAAGATTCTCGCCGTAGTGAACCGAGAAAAGGACCATATCCCGCCCATCACAACAAGTGACTCCAACCCATTCCCTTACAGGATTGTCCTAAACCCTCGGTCAGATGGCTGGCAGAATCGGTTTGGACTATACTGAATTAAGAAACCATTACATCTGCAAGGTTTCGCTGGGTCGCAGTGCCCGCTTTCTTCTCTATTCTCTTTTCCTCTCTTCTCAAAGATACACACAGCTTGCATCCGTATCTGTATATCTGGAGTTGTGGAGTAACGGCTCGATGCTAATTCAATGCTCCGACACTCGGAGTTTTTTGCAGCCTGTCTTCCCGTGTATTATTACGTTCCACTGGCTCATCGGTTTACTGTTCGAGATTCAACAAGCACGGAGGCTAACACATCTTGCGGGGAAGGACCCAGTGTTGAAACAAATATAAATGGTGCTTCAGATTAACAAAGTGGCATCATCGCATCAAATACAACTATACCCGCGTTCGTGGAAAGAGGGCGTGGTACCCCGCGTCTCACCTACCACGCCAAACAAAGCAAGCAATTCTACTAATCATGACAAAATACCAAGACAGCTAGAATGACCCAAAACCGTCTGACTCAGGTCGAAGTGCCTTCTCACCTGACACTTTTCCTTGCCAGCGAATCTTCACTGGTTTCTTTATTTTCAAGCACCAAAACACCGAGACCGACCTGGCTCATGGCAACGCAGAACACGCCGCGAATGCCGTATCACCTTGCACGGTCAGTTTACTGGGCCTTGGTAGCAGCATCAGCCTGGGCGCGGAGGTTGGCCGAGGTGTTTCCGCCAGCGAAGAAGCGGCCAAAGACGGGCTGAATGAAAGAGTGGAAGACGACTTGGGCACCGCTGGAAAGTTGGGTCAGCCCATGTTCATAATCGTGTTCATAAAAGAAAATCATAATAAGGAAGCTTACTTGGTCTGGGGGAGAGCCATCCAGAGAACGAGGCCGAACTTGAAGATGTAGTAGAAGGCTAGTTAAATCGCAGATCAGCACATTGTTCCCAACAGTTGCGAAAGCCACCGTAACCGAAGAACAACAAAAGGGCACTACTTACGGAACCAGTAAGGAGCATAGACAGCACTCTCAATGACGGTGAAGAAGGCGTAAACAACCCAGTACTATCAGATTCACATGTCAAATCAGTCACACCGATTCATAGAGGGAAACCTGTCACGTGCTCGGGACATGGCCTAGGTACAAAGCGGTATAGATCACAGGGAGAACAAGATCACAAGAACATACCGTCAACCACTACGGGAATCACGAAAGAGTCAGCATATTCGATCAGCGTCTAGAGTCGGGTGAGAAGTAAAAACGTACCTGTGTGTCATCGGCCTTGCCAGCGGTGAACAATGCGTTGAGAGAGTAGTAGCCAGGGATGATGAAGCCAGCCAGGTTAACAAGGAATTCACCGGCGATGTTGAAGAAAACCAGGAAGGTGTAAACACCGACCAGGCCCAGGATCACGTAGACCTTGGGGACGGAGGTCTGACGCTCAAGGTTGTTGAGGACAGGGTACTTGGAGAGCTGTGGAAACACACACACAAGAAATGTTTTGATTAGCCTTCCTCGATCCGAATACAAAAGAAAAAAAATAAAATAAAATATGAAAACAAGCAATGGTCAATTCCCGCCAGTTCCACCAGATATATTTAGTCGAAGAAGTCTCCAGTCAAAAATATCAACACAAAGTCATCGTTGACTCCCCGACACAAGCAATCAATGCCAACGCATTTCTCTCATCCGAATATCAACACGCACAAACAAGGACTCACCTCCTTGTCAAGCTGAGCAATAGCGTGCTGGGCACGATCCTGGAAGGTAGCCATTTTTGCTTGGTTTGAAAGGGTTGGACAGGTTCGTCGATTGAGGCTTACTCTCGGGGTGGGATGGAGGCTGACGGAAAGGTTGAAGAAGAGAAAAGACGGGTCGTTATCAAGCTGAGGAAGTGAGACTGCGAGAGGACGATCTGGCGGTTACGGAGCGCAATGACCGCCATGACGACGGTGCGGTGTGTCACGTGATTGGTCATGACGTTGAGAAAACTGGAGGATTGCTTCCGATACACGAATGACGTGACCAGGCTAAGCCACTAGGGTTTCATCTAGGCTCCTCGATTTTAGCAATCGTGCACAAGTAAGGTTCTGCTAATGCCAGAGACTGCACATTTGCACCTGCATCGTAAAGGGCTTCTCAGAAGCAATCTTCTCATCGTGTTGGTATTACACCTCGGTACTGTACCTGTATTGTATTGTCTTGTCACACTGTACATTTGCGATGACTAATACCGACAGCCTCAGGCTGTTGCCTTCGGCGCGAGATAAGCATTACAAAAAGCCCTAACGGAGTCGTAAACAGGTAGAATGTTCCAGTTTCTCCTCCGCATGACTTTGAACTATTGCTGTGCTTTCCTGGTGCCGTTCTTCAGCTGCACTGGTTTATGGGTGGAACGCATACACGACCTTTTTCAGGATGGAAGCGCACGCCCATCAGCAAGCATATTTCAAGGAACTCAAATCTCCTAACATTCATCGAGCGTAAACTCAAACTCTGAGAAGAGACACCCAGAAAGACACGGTGGCCACTGTGTCTGTATCACTGACTTCACACAAAGTCCAGACCAACGCTCCTGTAAATGCCATCTACCGGCCATTCGAGTCACACACACACACGACTGGCTGAAGGGTCCATTTCCTCGCGAGGATCCCTGTGAGAGAACTCGGAATAACGGCACGGAAAGAAATCCACTTTAAAGTCTATAGATCCGTAGGAAGCAAACAAATGCGAGCATCGGTCGACTCCGTCAGGCCGCAAGCTGCAATGAGCTATCGCACAACTTTCAGGCCTATGTCGTCGTGTGTGATAATAATAACGGAACAGTTGAACTTGCTCATCAGGGAGCAAAGCCACACCACATGGATAAGCTAGGGCTGAAGTATGAGAGGTAGACTTCGGTGGTTATTTTGTCAACAACAGAGGGAAAGGGGTGTTGTTGAACCTCGTACGACCAACGGCAGTTATATCCTTACTTTCGGACGAACAGATGCGACCGCCACTTACAAGTGATCGGTTTGCGTTGTGCTGAAGAACCAGATGACCGCAGCGAGAGCTTCTGGAGTTTCCTTGCGCAGATCTGATGTCGGCAGTATTGAATGTTACTTAGATACGTACGGCTTCTGTTCCATGGATGGAATGATGAACCGGAAGGCAGGATATCGCTGGTACAGAACATGGTATATTCATCGGCTATTCTTATACTGGCCATAGTTTTTTGTATTCAATGGTGAAGTATAGTAGAACTGGAATAATGAGGTCGGATTTTCAACTGAGAATATCTGGAGAGCCAGTGAGATCATATAATCTTTAAGCACTGGGTCTTAGGATCCAATGGACAAAGAGAATATCCTTAGTGAAGCGTATACGAAATCTATCTTTGGCTGCAGTGAATTGTGGATCGTCAAGGACTGGTCGGCAGTCACCTGCAGGGTAGGAGGGATATGAAGAGCGAACTATACATAGTCGCCAACCAACTGAGGATCTGTGATCGAATTGGCGTCCGCAACTCGATAACGAAGCATGCAAGCATTGCAGGTAGATGGTCTTACCGCTTCTCCTACCACAACCCTACGACTCGGTGGTGCTTACTTAGTGCTTGGTATAATGAGCCAGCAGTGCTCGGTATTTAACACTAAGCGCATCGTGTTGCGTCTGGTTTGTTCGCCTCTTGTCAAGCAGGACTGGCCCTTTTCATGACTCCCAACTAATGTATGTGGTCCGTTTGTGCCAACCCCCGTCCACCCCATGGGGTTTCGACAGAAGTATAACCTGACACGGGCTCGCCACAATCTCCTCTGGCAGTATCGGATCGTATACGCGTTGCCGGTCTTCAGGTATTCTTTTCTCAATGGGCAAAGAGGATAGCTCGGCCTCTTCTGATTCCAGGACCAACTCGGCTACTTTGAAAAAGATCCCCATGTGCCACATCCCCTCCCTTCTACGATAATCTGATAAAATCTGTATGGCTTTCCGTCGAATGATGGGATCACGACACTTCACCGCTGTGAACCACAATGGGGCGGTAATCCCAGATTCAAGGAAAAATCCATTCGCGGGAGAGGGCTTTTCCTGATCAGGGCCCAGGCGAAATACTTCCTCCGCAAGGCGGGTCATTGCTTCGAAATCTGAGCGGAAGTTGTCGAAGACCATCTGATCTGTTGCGAAACAAGCTCGCAGCCATATCAATGAGACTCGATGATGGAGTTGGAGTGTAAGGGGGCCACGCCTATCCAAGGTTTTGGAGTTCCCCTTCCGCGCCATCATCTTGTTTAGTGCCATCGTCCAAGCATCGAACTCCTCCTTTATATCTTGCTGTTTCTGTCTCTGTTGCATTCTTGTAATGGCACTTGGTGTTGGGTTCTGAAGACTTAGACGCACGAATCTCAAGGCCTTATTCATTAGTCCGTCCAGGCAGAGTCTGGCTTCTTCAATGGTGGTGAACGAGATGTTTCCCTCTGTGGAAGGAGGCAGTGTGCCTTTATGGCCAATGGTCAGCGGGGCTAATGGCCGCCCAAAGAGAGACAGCTGCATATTTAACCGAAAGAATAAGTGGGATAGTTCCCTGTCAATATCCCTGGACTGAGGAGTTGCATTGGCAAAATGGCCCCGTTTATGGAGAATGGTCGCCCCTGCTGCTAGGTGGTTCAACGCCTGTTTATTGTTCCCTCGCACAATTTCTAGGCATACAAATAGACCACATGTGACCAGCAACAAGTCAACCGACTGGGGTTTTGGTGTGGTGAGGTGCTTCATTAGATATTGAATGGATTTATTGTACTGCTGGAGTACGAATTGCTCCGTAACTGCCGCGTTTTCCGCTGAAGGATTCAAGATGGCCCGCTCATGGGCAGCACTAAGTGCAGTAATGGCATGTCTAATAGTCGGTTCGGACTGGCTGAGCTGTGGTAGTTGAAAATTCCAAAGCTGAGGGCTGAAGAAGCCAGAAAGAGCCTGTGACGTCTGCGAGCAGAACAAATCTACATACTGTCGCTCTTCCCTGGTTCCCGGACGGAGGATCAGGCGATGGTCAGGACTCACCATTGACCAGGCGGGTCGCGATTGACGATGTACCACTTTCGTGGATAATTGGTACGGAGGAGAAATGTTGTAACCGTCACATTTCCGGCCAGAGTTCTTACAATGGAGGCATTCCGGCTTCTCCTCGCCGCACTTGACATGCCGTATCCTGGGGTACGGTCAGTGGTGTATGAACGTGGATGCAACGGACATATGCCCTCTTCGGTTGAGAGAAACCAACTTGCAAGTTTGGCACCCTGTTCTTGACCTGGATGCTTTTGTTTTTTATTCTGCATTGTCATAGTGTTGAGAGGACAGCAATTCAGGTGGAGGGCTCGGGAACTGAAGTCATAGGTTGAAAGGGGGGCGGATTTCAATGTAGCTGTTTATAGACTGGGACTAATGCATGGCTGTGCCACTATAAAATTTAGGGTTGGTCACTCCCGATGTCGGTCGGGGCTGTACATGCTGGTCCATACCACAGTATTAATAATAGCATTCAACTTCGTTTTTACATTTCGCGCATTCTTTTCATTCCAGTACGATACATTCGATTGCCCATTAGTACAACTATATGTAGATGTACGACTACCATGGTCTCTGGTAGGATAAAAAAACACAAACATGAAAGGTGAGAAAAAAAAAAGTGAAAAAAAAGAATCCAATTACAGCCTCTCATCATCATCTGAGACAAATTTTGAAAGGGGAAGTCAAGTCTCTCTAGTGATGGGAAGATGATAACATCCCGACACGATAGGCAAAGGTAATAGACAACAACAAAAAGTGAGAAGACAAAATCTGTATCGGATCAGTTTATCGACACTGAATACACAGGAGAAGGTGAGGTTAAATGCAAGAATAAACGAAAAGAAAACCATAAATGAAATCAAACGCTCGTCTTCAATAGAGCAGAGCATGCGCCATCAACCATCATCCATCACCAAGTCACATAACGCCGTCCAAAGCCGGATGGGTACATGTCAAGAAAAGATCAAAACAGCAAAGTGCGTTGGGGGGGGGAAAAGGATTTCCCCCGTACGTAATGAACAGAGTCAAGCAAGCCAGGACGAAGGTTTATGCAAAGGTCACTCCTCAGTTATTCCAGCCTGTGGAGTTCCGTTGGAGGCTCCTGTACTGTCCCGGTTACCACTGTTGAATGTAAGCTTTAGCTTCGGTTGGCCGGGGGTTGTGACAGCGCTAGGAGTTTCGACGCTGGGGGTTGCCGCGAGAGACTGATCATGACCAGCAGGTGCTCCCTGGTCGTCATAGTTGGCAAATTGCGGGTAGCCCTCGGTCTCTCTCTTCAGTTCACTCAGGCATTTTGCCTACTCAACGTCAGTACTAGTCCATCCATATAACCTATCAACAGCGGCGACCTACCTCGATATCATTGGCATCTTGGAACAGGATGCTGCCATCTTCATTATAAGTTCGAGCATTTTGACAAAGGAGATGGATATCATTCCTGAAGTCCTTCAAATTCTGGTATTCGTCACGGTTAATCTTCTTTCGAATCATTTCCATAGCAATCGGGTTCTGGATGATCATGTAGTAGTCGGGGTATTGCGACTTCGGGGGTGGCTTCATGAATGGCTCAATTATAGACCGGGTCACTGGGCCATCTTCGCTATCGGAAGAATCTGCTGGTAACTCTTGCTCCATGTCCATCAACGCTTGATATGTATTGTTGAGTATGCGTTGCAGTGTAGCACGATCCTCTGGGTTCAAGGTCTCCACAGGCTTAGCCTGTCTACCCCTCTTACGCTTCGGCTGAGGAGTCTCTTCCACAAGCTCTTCTGCCTTGCGTTTCGGCGCAGGACCTCTGCGACCGCGTTTCTTAGGCTGTGGTGTTTCAGAGCTTTCACGAGACGGTTCAGGCGAAGAATCACCAACCACCTTCCGTTGACGTCGTTCCTTGTTGACACGACGACGCTCAACTCTGGCCTCCTTTCTAGCGATGGCATCTTCAATTGTGTCATCGTCGGCATCCACAGCCATGAGCCATTGCTCCTCAGTGAGACCATCGTCGTACCGAGTAACCTTGCGCTCACGTGCGCCGCGACCAGCCATCTCAACCTCGACCTCATCCGTAACAGGGTTCTCTTCAGAGACATAAATGTCTGGAAGTTCATCCTCTCCCATCAAGCGTGGAAGCGGGTGGCCAGGTCCGTAAGGATCTATTGTTGGTCGCTCCTTGTCGAGGCGCTGGAATACAATCAGCTCGTCATCAGATCGTGCCATGATATCATTCAAATCATCATCATCCATTTCCTCCTGTTCATTGATCTGATCAGCGGCCTCGGCAGTTTCGAGGAGCGTCCGCAGTAAAGCTTCTCGTTCTTCATTAGTAGACTTGTTGTCGAACTTTCCTGCCTGAATGACCTTGCCATCCATGTCGAGCTTGAACTGTGCACGTTCAAGAATCTTCTCTTCCACGGAATTGGAACTAATCAAACGAAGGATACGAACTTCATTCTTTTGACCAATACGATGCGCACGATCTTGAGCTTGCAGATCTTGGTGGGGGTTCCAGTCTGAATCGAATATGATGACAGTGTCTGCAGACTGAAGGTTAAGACCGAGACCACCCGCACGTGTGGAGAGCAGGAAGCAGAAGTATTCCGAATTCTCTGCGTTGAAGAGTTTCAGGAGATCGGAGCGGTCGTCAGACTTAGTGGAACCGTCAAGACGGAGATACTTCATTCCACGAAGGCGCAAGAAATCCTCCATAATGTTCATGATCTGAGTCATCTGGAAGAACATCAAGACGCGGTGACCAGTGGCCCGAAACTTGGGCAGGATTCTGTCCAGTAGTTCGAATTTACCTGAAGTACGCCAAAGTAGATCATTGGTCCCGCGCCCAGGGTTCATTTGATCTTCTACAGGCTCAAAGACGAAAGGATGGTTGCAAAGTTTCCTCAGCTGCATCAACATGTTGCTGAGACCGCGCATGCCAGTCTTGCCTCCCTTTCCATCGCTAACAGCCATCTTGTTATGCGTGACAAGCTGCTTGTAGAGCTTGGCCTGCAAGGCAGAGAAACGGCACTTGATGACCCTTTCTTGTTTATCTGGTAGATCTTTCTCAACATCCTTCTTGAGACGTCTGAGCAAGAAGGGACGAAGAACCTTGTGCAGGCGGCGGATGACCAGCAACTGTTCTTCTTCGGACAACTCCATTCGATCCTGACCTCCAGTGTTGGCGAATGGAGTATTAAACCACTCATCGAACGATTTCACAGATTTGAAGATGTTTGGCAGAACGAAATTCAGAAGTGCCCACAATTCTGGCAAATTGTTTTGCAAGGGAGTACCGGTCAGAATCAAACGATACCGGCTGGTGTAGTACTGTGAGAGAGTGCTGCTCAGCTTTGACTGCGTGTTTTTCATGCGGTGGCCCTCATCGACGATCATGTGGTTCCACTTGACTTTGCTCAAAATTGGTCGATCCTTGATAATGTATTCGTAGGTAGTCAATAAAACCTGGAAGTTACCCCAGCGAATCTGCTGCTGCTGCTGCTTACGCGCGTTCGGGGGGCCCTTATAGACAACTCTCGCGACGGACGGGGCCCATTTCTCGAATTCCAAATTCCAATTGGTGAGAGTACTGAGTGGCACAATGACAAGGAACGGGCCATTGTTCTTTTTCTTTTCAATGATGTACGTGATCAAACTAATGGTCTGAATGGTCTTTCCAAGACCCATCTCGTCTGCCAGAATACCATTGAGGTTGTTGTTATAAAGTGAGATCATCCATTGCAGTCCCTTCATCTGATATTCCTTGAGTGTGCCACCAACAAGGATAGTAGGCTGCTCGGTGACAGCTTCTTTAATTCTATGGGCGACAGCATAGTAATCAATTTTGCGTCTTCCGCCAGTTTCGTCGTCAGTTCCGGACCCAACGTCTTCTTCCTCCTCTTCTTCTTCGTCGTAGAACTGATCATCCTCGCCGTATCGTTCGGCCAGGCTACGTTGCTGCTCTCTAACCGAAGCGGCAAGCTGTTTAAGGAAGTTGTCAGTCTGTTTGAGCAGGTGAGAGATACGTGAATCTTTGGCCTGTCCCAAAAGTTTCAAGTAGGTCTCCTCATCGTTAGCCTTAAGGGCCTGGAGACGTTGCTTAGCAGTACGCTCGACACGCTTCTGCTCCTCACGTTCCATGTGCTGGTGGTGCTGAAGCATCATACGACCCAATTTCTGCATACGGGTGCGCTGCTGATTTGCAGCATTCTGGAGCTCAGCGCCGTGGTTAAGGATGGCTTGGAGTTGATCGTATTGCTTCCTCTTCTCTCTGGTCTCACGGGCATCACGCTGTTGTTTCTCTAACTTCTCAGTAATTCTAGCCTCACGCAATGACTGCTTCTTCATACGGCGATGATTAGAGCGGTTTGCGGTCATTCCTAGATTATCGAAGTGAAACATCTCGTTCTGTATTTGTTTTCGGAACATCCGTTGCTTAGGAAGGAGATTGAGCATCTTGTATTCAATGAGGGCCTTCAACTTCAACGAGTCATCACCTGTTGGGGTATCGCTCCGGCTTGTATCCCATACGCCTATATTAGCAGGCAGCTCAGCCAATTCCGCTTTCCGGGCGTTGATCTTATTATACAGAACCAGCTCTCTCTCTTCGCGCACCTGTTCCAAATCAATACCAGGTGGCATCAAGGCTGGGATGCGCGTACGATATGCGCGAGAGGCGTGGTCGGAAAAGCTGATGGTTTTGGGAACTGAATCATAGGGCGATTGAAAAGTTTCATAGAAATCTTTAGATTGGGGGGGAGCTTCCGTCGTACTAGCAAGCTGTTCGGTCTTGTTTTGAGATACGCTTTCTATGACGCTCTCTGCTGCCGTCACATTATCTGAGGGCGCGGGGGTTTGCTGTTTCTTAGATGCGAACAGTTGTTCCTGAACACGAGCTGGGATTGAGAGATTCTTTGACAGCCACTTGAAAGCGACAATCTGATTTCTAAGCGTGGCCAGCTGCTCAGCCGAAAAACTACCACTAGCAACAGGTGCTCCTTTCTGAGAGGCAGCCTGCCCTAGAGCTTGCTGCTGACTACCTGCTTGGGTGGAAGTGCCATCCTGAACGGCGCTAGTACCCGAAGACACTGAGTTCGTTCGACCTGGGTTGCCAATGACACGGTTAGACAAGGAATCTAGCCAGTGCACGGAGAAAGACTTAAAAGCGGCGAGCTTACCATTCACACCATTGATGGCGGCAGAGTCAGGACCGGTACCGTTCATTTGTTGACGCTGTTGTGCCTGAAGCTGCTGTTGTGCAACTTGTCTTTGCTTCTGGAAAAACTGCTGTCGCTGAACGGCTGAGAGAAGGTGCTGGGCTTTCAGGAACTCGGGGTCATCGTGGCGGACACCTTGCTCTTGCATCTGCTTGTACTTCTATGCGAATGTCAGAGAAATCAATTGAAGGTGGCATTGCCAAACAATTGACAAGGGAGAGGAAAAAAGGAAACAAAACGATAAGTAGGGCGTGGGAGCTAGAGCGAAGAATTGACCAGGCGACGTACCTGAAAAACCTCTTGAATATGCTGCTGCGTCAAATTTGGCGGCAGGCTCATGTTCCCAGTCGCCATGTTTGGTGCTGACTGAAGGGAAGCCATGTTTTAGCGCGTGGTTTTACTGTTCATAGGCGGAGTAAACACGTTGGGGTTGACCTAGATGCGACAAGATCCGCGACCAAGCAGCTAGGGGAACACGTGGAAAACGAGTGTAGTTAGGGTGAACGATAATTCGCAGCTATAGGGCGATAAAGCGCGCCAATTTATAGACGTGGAGGAGGAGTGGGAGCCTTGTATCGATGGATGCGACTGATAGCGGCCTGTATCTGGACCTTGGCGACAAGTTTCGTGATGTTTTGGGATGGGAAGATACAGGGCGGTAGGCGACCGATCGGAAAGAATCAGTAATAAGGGAAGGGGGGGTGGCCCAACGCGATGCTAAATGGGTGATGGAGACCCCAAATGGAGGGGTCGCGCTGAAAAGGGCGCGTGGAAGGCCTGTATGGATGAAATGGAGATGGAGGGGACGGGGCTTTCGCGACTTTCCGTGCTGGTCGGGGAAACTGGCTGTGCTCAGCCTTTGCCTGTAACGAGGAGAGGTAGGCGGCGAGACGTTGGAAGAAGATTTCGTGCCGCCCGCACGTGACGCTGTGCTGACTCATCCATCCCGCCGGGTCGTATTCGGATTTGAGGAGGCAAATAGGAAGACGCCGGTTATTTACTAGTTTGAGCTTCAGCTATCCTTAGTTTGGACTAGTCCATCACGTCCCTAACCACCTTGAAACCAAGCTATCAGAGATGGCTTAGGTATTAGCAAGACCAGCAATAAAACAACTCTATCCGGGAATATGGCCGTATGCTCATACTAGATGGTCATCCATTGGGGTATTTGCTAAATGGGCTTCTTGGCTCAATTCCAGGGTACTAAAGCTGCGGCAGAATATATATAAAGTGAGACTTCCATTTGAATTCTTTCTATGCTAACCAAACCACATCTACTACAGCCCAATCCTAACTAAACCGAATGGCCATCAAACGGGCTCACGGGTGAGCACCTAACTCGTAGATTAATCGGTTATCCAGAGGAATTCAACGCAAGCTGGGTTCAAGTTGTCGGGTCTTTGGAGGTGAATGGATAACGAGACCAACGGAGATATATTTATAACACCCTTCTTAATTCCATCAGATCCCACATATACTCAACTCCCCCCATTACATCAAATCGTTACCTCCTCATATCTGTATACTAGAACTTCGACACCGTTGACGAGATGAATTTATATATACGCTGAAGATATTTATGCACCAGTGGAGAACATGGTTCATTCTGAATATAAACAAAAGCTTATTGAGAGCATCTCTGCACGATTACAAATACAAATGCTGCCGCATACTACTACACGCCAATGACTATCATCAATAGTAAACTGATCATCTACTGCCACTCACCGCAGGCAAGCAGATAGTAGATATGATCTCAAAAGCCTCGCAAGATGAAAAAAAATGCCATGACACCCCATTGTGATCTATCCACCACAAACCCCCAGAAATCCTAGGGATGATTAATGGTAAGGCGAGCCTATGCCTCGCCAGCACTGAGTATAGGCTTTTTCATAGGCGGTGGCGGCGGTGGCGGCTTCTTCGCGCGCGAAGGTGGAGGGGGTGGAGGTGCTTTTTTCTGTACCGCAGCCCCGTTCAATGTAGTCGAACTGCTTCTTCTCGTGACACCCCCGAATGATGATGCCGGGGAATCAGACCGTCCCTGGTACATTCTATCGGGGCTAGTGCCAGATCGCGAGCTGGTGTCCTCAGACGGATCGGCGGCCATCCGAGTCAGAACACTATTCCTGCCGGTAATAAAATTCTCGCTAGGCACTCTATATGGTCGAGGACCTGGGCTGTATGCTTGTTCCTGTCGTAATTGTGCTGGACTTTCGAACGTTGAAGTCCTATTGAGGAAAGGTCTCTGCGGTACAGGCTCTGGGGCATAGACTTCTCTCGGGTCCTCCACATCGGACGGAGACCTGCTTGACCGAATAATGGGGCGCAGATCTGCCGAGTTACTAAGTTCCTCATGCAGGGGTTCGTAACGCTCCTGATACGAATGGGCTGTGCTAGCACGGGCACGGCCAGGGCGCCGGCCACTCGAGCTTTGTATCTGAGATTGCCTGTCATAGAATAATTAACACAACTGTGGGAGACGTTTTCTTGCCAATGTACAGATACTCACCGGCCAGGCCAATCATTCTTGAGTTGGAGAAGCACTTCTCTGCACTTCTCGTGGTAGTTCAATTGCGCCTCCAAAAATGTTTCCAGATCTGCAATACTCTCTACTTCACTTTCTTTGATGTCCTGCATCCGCCGGTATACATCATCGTTGGCCTCCTCATATTTAGCCTTTTGGGTTCGAAGTTCTTCCTCTGCGCGAAAATCCTCCTTCTTTGCCTTCTGCATTTTGGACAGTGAAGTGTCAAAAGCCAACCGCCGGCTGTCGAGTTTCCTGCGGGCATTCTATATAAGATATTAGACATGTCGCGGCGATATCTAGTAACTGTGAGGAATTTACCTGGTACTGCTTCATCTGCGCCAAGGACCGGTCCAGGGACTCAAGCCAGCTTGAGTTCGCCTCTGCGATATACGACTCCTGGAGGCGAGCAATGCGCTCCTCCGTCCGTCCGAACTCTGTGCAATAGGAAATATAATAGTTAGACACGTGGAT
Organism: Aspergillus nomiae NRRL 13137; assembly: GCF_001204775.2. Lineage (NCBI taxonomy): Eukaryota > Fungi > Ascomycota > Eurotiomycetes > Eurotiales > Aspergillaceae > Aspergillus > Aspergillus nomiae. Next base: position 43,139 of record NW_015378062.1, read on the forward strand.
GTCCGGGAGGTCGAGGAGGTGTCACGAGTGATAACATACTTGTCAGGCAACGGCCGTATTCGGAATTGGCGTCATAGTCCTCGCCATGGCTGACCATGCTAGTGCCCAAATGACCAACGGGCAATGTCTTCTCTTTGTCATCGCCTTCGCTGCGCTTCGAGACGGCTTTGACGTAGGCAATCATGGACTTATGAAGGCGATCAAGACCTTGTCGAAAAGTCAGCCACTAAACGAATCCTTCCAGCTTTAGTATATATCGGCGGACTCACCCTCGTTCCGCACGCCCATTTCTGTCTCCATGGCTTTGAAATCATCCGAGAGATTGGTTTTGACCTCACCACCCATCCTCTCTCCCGCCCATTGCTTGAAGCGATCAAACTTCCTGTTGACGTTCATGGTGGCCGAGTATAGTAGGCGATAGAATTAGACGATTGGTAGAGAAGCTAAAAGGAATTGGAGATAAAGCTAGATTGATCTGGCCAGCAGATTGGCAGAAAGAAAAGAAAAGAAAAGAAAGAGGAAAAGAACGGCCAAGCGCAGATGGGCACGCGACCTTCAAAACGACCTTCCCCGCGGTGATGTATGAGGAGAATAGTGAAGAGAATATAGCGAATTTCAATCGAGGTATAAAGACTTGGCCTGTAGTAAAAGAAAGGGGGAGGGAGACAGAGGGGGAAGGGGGGGGAAGTGGAAGGTGGAAAGAAAGGATGCGAAACACCAAGTGGGTGAGAGGATGCGCAGGGATTAAAGACTGATGGAATGTTACTACTACACAGTACTATTTACTTGTTATGACTCTCATGATTCAATGGTGGTAATTTATTTTTGTTTTAATCGATTTTAATTCCTCTATTTGTTTCAGCTTACCACCGACAAATTACAAAGATACTTTTTTTTTTTACCCTTGATAGAGAACAACAATGCTACTCATGGGCATTGACAAAAACATGGATTTGAGGGAGCAGAAACGCCACATGGATCACATTGGATTGACTTTGCCTTTACCATACAATACCTTGCAGTCTCCACCGGGTTCCGTCGTACGTACTCGTATGTCTAGACCCTTGAGGGTAAAATAACTTGGTAAGTGATTCTTGTATAACTACTAATAAATTACGTAGTTATTTACTGTTATTAAAGGTGGGGACGGTTGCCCGTATGATTGGCACCAATTGTTAGCTTCAATGTTCATGTTCTGTGTATATGGCGAGGAAAGTTAGGTGTACCTGAAACCTTAGCCTGTTGGATGGATGGTTTGAAGTCTATTATTATTATCTGCGACTAGAGTGTATCACACAATGAAGCCTCATAGGCCAGTTTGATTCAACTGCAACAGGTGACACGCGTTTTTGTGGGGCAAGGAGTGGGGATGCGATGCCACAACTCTCTGCTCAGATTGCCAGTCTTCAAACGTTGCCACTGAACTATTTTCGGAACAGTGCAGATTCTCTAGTCCACCAGTGTTTCTCCAGAACTACCATATCTAGAGTAGTCTAAAAGGGGTACATCTGTATACCTTCATCGAACAATTGATGTAATATTACACAACTAAATCTAGTCTGTACTATCATGTGCTGTATTAGCATGGCCGTTCGGCAGTTTAAGTCATGTAAACTGGAAGGGTGTTAGCCTGTAGCACTAGACCACCCTCTCCATACGGAGTACATGAAACTCCATTTGATGTTTTTCTGGAGAAAAGTCTAGAAGCCCCGGTGGGATACTCTTGCAGATCCTGGTGCAAAAGTGATATAAAAAAAAGGCGAACTACTCCGTATTTGAGTGGGTAGATTTCATCTCAATACACAGTACACCAAGTCCATACTTTTCAATACAACCTGCAATTCGCCTGTAATGGAGAGGTCGGGGTTGATGATCGGCGAAGCATATCAGTTCTCCAGAAGCACTGACTCCATGGTGGCCCAGCTCTACCCATCTACTTCAGGTTGACCATCTGACTCCTGAGGACCCCTGGGAGAGTGGAGCGATTAGCCCATACTGAATCCAGGTTATTTAGTACATCTGTTCTCCTCCCACTTCAGTTTTTCTCCTTTTCCACGGATCAATGGACAGGTATTCAGCAGAACAAACACGGCCTAACCACCGTCCTGGTTGCGCCAAGCGGACCCCCTATGCAGGGATTATCCAGTATCTCATGAAGTCCTGCCTGTCAAGAAGCAAGCCACTATTTCAGGATGGCATGGCAGTCTCCACACCTGTGAGGTGAATGCCGCCGTCTAGGCGACTTGTTTGTTCGTGTTGCAATATGGCATCACCAATATCTTGGCCATAGTGCTCAGTGGCACCTGCGGCATCTTCCTTGGGTAATGAGATGAAGTCGTCCATAAATTGTACATCAAATTCAGCCTCATACGCAGCTTCCGTGGCTATCAAAGTGTCAAAATCATTCCAGTTTATAATATCTCCAGGATCGAACACATCGTCACTCTCCAAGCCGCAGGATAAAAAAGGCGCATAGTCATCAGGGCGAACACCGCATGGTTTCAATTCCGTAATACTCGTATTTTGGCTGCAGTCATCCAGGGGGCCCTAGGGGCGACCTTGAGAATGGCAACAGCATATTGCCCGGGCGTGACGCCCACGAGCTTTTTGAACACCCGATGGAAGTGACTTGGCGTGAGGCATGCCTGACTAGCCAGTTCCCGCAGTGTCGGTTTGGAGCCGGACGCTATCTCTGACTGGATGGTTTTACATGCCCTCTGTATCACTTGAGCCTGAGGATTACCCGCCCGCAGGGATTGTGGTTTGCAGCGCTTGCAGGGTCTGAAACCTGCCTTTTCGGCCAGCGAGGGCGTGTCGTAAAATTGGACATTTGCTCGCCGGGCGAGACGAGCTGGACATGATGGCCGGCAATATATCTTGGTCGTTAACACAGCGTACACAAATGATTCGGCTGTGGCATCTCGGCGGACCACTGCCTGCCAGCGGGCGGTGGCGGACAGGGTCGGCGAGGCACAGGCGGGCAGACGAGGTAGTTCCAGGGGTAGATTCTCCTGATTCATCACGTAAGATGAGCTATATGCCCTTGTATAGGTTTATGGGACGATGAGACAATTCATGGAGGATACTTGTTCGAAGAAAGTCTGTCTCTGGGGGGTACGCTTGGTTTATGAAGTGCCAGTGACATCCATATGGCGCCGCTGATTGGTCAATTTAATATCAATCCTTTTTTTGCCTCCAGAAACCTTCGGGCGTACAAACCATCCGGCATACTGTGTATGGATATACCGAGAAACTCATTCGAGAAACTCATTCGACACGCAAGTGCTTAAGACCAATGCGAATTTATATACAACCTGGATTGCAGAGACCGCATGACTTACTGTATCATTCATTACCCCATGGATAACTAGATTATGCCCACTTCCCCGTAATAGCAGCGCCAAGACCACACCATAAATGCACCTAATTGAATCTCGAACATAGCAATCATGGAACAACATGAACTACATAGTAGAAGCGCAACAAGTGGATCATGCCTGGTGCTCTCAGATAAACAGATGACAGATTCAAGAAAGCGGAGCACTAGGCTTGGGGGTATATGAAACCTACAAGGACTGAACAAAATATACAGATTAAGGAAATCAGTCCGCCATGAACAAACAAGGAAATATTCTTCATTTTTTGGTATTAACGAGTATTCATAATCAGTTTTTGGCAAATGCTATGAGATGCACATAGAGACTCGATTTCTGGCCCCCTCTTTTTGTTTTAATCATCAATGAAATTGTTGGCCACAACCTTATTTCGCTAAGGACGCGTGGTAGGTTATCCGCAGTCGCCTAAGTACATGTGCCTCATAGCAAAAGAGCATTTTGAACCCGTCACAAACAAAAAAACTCCACACCATAAAACCCTTAGTCCTTGGTCTTCTGGGTACCACGGAGCAGACCGGTTCTCCGGGCAGCGATAAGACCGGCTTTTTGACCGTGGGCGGCGTAGCGGGAGATGGTAGAAGCCTTACCAATATGCTGGTGGTTACCACCACCGTGAGGCTATAAAACAGATAGGTCAGAGAATAAGTTTTTCACAAGCAGAAGACAAGGATTCCTTACGTGATCAACGGGGTTCATGGCAACACCACGAGTCTTGGGCCAGGAGTTGCGCTTGACAGCGAACTTGTGCTTGGCACGAGAAGCCTCTGTAATGTGATATTAGCATTCAATTCCCATTTACCCCAATTTTTTTTGGCAAAATCAAGGCAATCAACAGGGTCCAAGACATACTGAGCAAAGGCTTGTCGGTACGACCACCACCAGCAACGATACCGACCATACCACGAGAGGTGCTCTTCACAACCTTCTTGGCACCGCTAGGAAGCTTGATTCTGGTCTTGCCATCCTCAGGGTTGTGGCCAATGACGGTAACGTAGTTACCGGAGGTACGACCAAGAGCACCACGGTCACCAGACTTCTCCTCGACGTTGGTGACGACGGTACCCTCAGGGACGGAGGAAAGAGGAAGGACGTTGCCGACGGTCAGGGCGGCGTTCTTTCCGGCGTAGATGAACTGGCCAGTGTACATGCCCTCGTTGGCGATGAAGGTCTCGGTAACGTGCTTGAACTTGTAAGGGTGACGGAACTGGACCTTAGCGAGAGGAGCACCACGGCCGGGGTCGTGGATGATCTCCTTCACAACACCCCGGGTGTATCCATGGCGCTCAGCGAAGTCAAGGACACGGAACTGAGCAGGGGTCTTGTTGAGACGGGTGTTGGCCGCTGGAGGCGAAGTTGTTATCAGCAATTTTGGTCTTCAGGAATTCGCTCAACTCTGCGGTCGCACTCACTGAAAATGGATCCACGACCCTTCCTCTGGTTGCGGATCACGCGACCCATGGCGACTATCTGGATAGAGACCTGGAGGTTAGTATACAAGAAGAAAGACCCCTGCGACCCGGTGTGGGAGTTTATCAAGTGCTCGTACCTCAAATCGAAGATGGGCTTGTCGGGTTGGTGGTGAGAATTCGTCGGCGGAAGGGCTGTGTGGGCTTTAGGGCGCGGTCGCTAATCTAACCGAGCTCGGACTAGCGTCTCCGTGCGCCTCTCTCGCGCGGCTGTGGGTTTGGCGGCGCGGCTAACCGTCACATTAACCATGGACTTTAAGAACAACCGAGCATTCTGACGGAGTAACAGTTCATGCGACCACCTAGGTGGCTGACTTGTTTGATAAGCACAACTGGTACACAATCCGATAATCCAGTCAAAGGCTAGACCTCCAATTTCTTAATCTGATTTTGTTAGGCTACTCTGTCAGCTGCACTCGGTGACCACTAGGCGTGTTGCAATACACGACCTCCCCCAATCACATACCTACCTCTACGAATATATCGTGGTGAAACAGTCTTTTGATGATGGTTCTATCTACGCCGGTTAGGATTCCTGTCATCGATTGACATTGTTGGGTAGTATTGCTGCTTGACTGCATTAATGGTCTTCGACCTTCATTGCTCCATGCATGATTAAGTGAGGTTTACATGGAGATGGGTTGACAAAAGCAATATACCCCTCAACAGCCTTTGAGAGGTTGGGAAAGAATACAATTCCCGAATTTGGAGTACCACAGAGCCTTGGTTCACAGCTACCACAACGCGGAAAGTTGTCTGATGACGCCCGAGACACTGCAACAGTGGTCGCTTGAATCAATCCTACACTGGTATCCGCTGCATAGGAAGAAAAGCTATTGAACGAGCAGATCAATGAATCTGATATGTGACTCATGGTAATCGCTTTGATCCTTGGCATCTCCCGGCCACAGTAAGGAGCTAGCGCCGTGTTCATTGTCCAGCCTTCTGTACGGAGTAAACTAACGTTAGATGACAAGTTCTCAATGGGATTGCTCATTGTTAGCTCTCTTTCAAAAAAACTGATTTGTCATTTGGTCCTCCATGTTTCTACGAAATGATCATACGCTGTCTCATACAGCGTCTCAGGTTCGCATTATGAGGTCATCAATGCTCAATCCCCTGTTCAGTACTCTAGATGTAGCCCAGAATAAAATTGAATGTTAGAGAATACATTGCTGTGATCGGGTTGTGAGCATACCTTGATATTGGTGGCCATTGATGACGCCAGACAGGCCAGGCGCGTAAAAGCCGCGCTCCATTAATCGGCAGTAGTAGTGCAATGGAACTTCCTGCGGCGCGCACTCGCCCACCTCCGTTCCTTTTCAACACAACCACTTCCAACTTCAGCAAACATGTCTAACATGTCACTTTCTGACTCGGATCTCTCGTCGCTATCATCAGCGCCACCATCGGATGATGAGTCTGCTCCCATGGCAGTTGATGAGCCTGTGGGCATCACCAAGTACTTCAAGAAGGAATCAGAATCTCCGCCGCCGAAACGGGCACCTTCACCACCACATGAATATGTTTTAGCAGATAACCCGGACATTGCAGTGAGCTATCCATCAATTGCTGGCCCTATAAAATCCTACGCGTTTATATGACGCGTATATGGACTTGTGAACATGTTTGCTGACTAGTCGCAACTAAAAGTTCATTGTAATGTTCCGCGCGCGTTTTCATGATGTCTTCCCACGATCGACGCCACATTACGGACCACAAGACATTGAGAGAGGCGTTGCAGACTCGCCTCCCGGGGAGCACATTGAGAGATTGCTGTGTGCGTTGCTTGGCCTGGTGTTAAACAGGAAGAAGGACGTGGAGTATGGATACCACCTATCACGCAGTTCCCACTACACTACGAAGGGCGCATGCGAGCTCCCTTTTATCTACAACCAGGATGTTCAAGGATAATGACAAAAGGCTGACTAGCTATCATGAATGCGCAGTCGACTTCATTACACACGCCCTCTGGAAGAAGCGATCCAAACCCATGTGTCCCAGTGGCCCAAGGCTTGGCAGGGAAAGAACCCTCTTCACGGGGGTCGCACTTTCACAGGAATGGCCCCAGAAGAACGCGTACGTTCTGCGCAACTTATATGAAATACACTAGATAGCTAACACGCTGTAGTTACGATTACTGAAATCGCTGATCCTCTGGTCCCTTTCCTCCTCCGAAGCGATTCAAGCAAAGATCAAAGAGTCATACAAGCAAGCACGACATGAAGACGACCTGAACCAACCACTTTCCGTTCAACCATGGGGTCGCGATGGCTTGAAGCGTCGATATTGGCTTGTCGAAGGCTTAGATGACACCCACTTTAGGTTGTACCGTGAGAGCAACCCAGCGCTCAAGAATGTCACTTGGTGGAGCGTGGCAGGAACGATCCCCGAGTTGAAGGCGGTTGCAGACAAACTAGATGAGGAGAAAAGCACGCATTCGAAGAAGCTCAGCGAGAAGATCAAGAATTCAGTTCCTCGCTTCGAGGGCTCGGAAGAGGTAAGTTATGATCCTCCGCTGCCGTCTTACCCTTGCTCATTAGTTGTAAGAAACGTAAACGCAGAGACTATCGCATTGCGCGTAAGGCACAATTTTCTAGGCCCGAGCCTGGATTTTCTCTGTATGAAGGCCGTACCCGTGGTAAGAAACTGAAGTACACATACTCTGATGATGAGGATATCTTTTCCGATGGCTTGCCTTCGACTCGACGATCCACACGCAACACCTCAGGCATTTCTTCACCCGCAGAACCTGTGGGTCCCAGGTTTACCGCTAGTGGAAGGCAGATACGTTCGCGCGCAGGAGGAATGTATGGGGAAAGTTTGCTCAGTGGCCAGCGTGATGAGCCAGCTGATGCAGAAGACTCGGGGAAGCCTCAGAGGACACGGTCTACCCGAGCAAATGGATATACCGGCTACAACGTGGATGACGAACTGGATGAATCTGATGAGGGACACTCCAGCGGAAAGGAGTGGCAGGGTGGAGAGGAGGAAGAAGATAACGATTTCGAAGGTGACGATGAAGAAGAGTTGAGTGGTGACGAGTCGATAGTGAACGGAGAAAACCCGAGCCTGGTTGTGCAGCTCAGATACGGTAAGGGGAAAGTGCCGAGCAGCCCCAATGGTCCTAGTGACATGTTATCAGGGGGTAGCGTGGGGAATAAACTGGAAATAGCGATTGAACCTGCGCCTCCGGAATATATACCATCATCAGACGCAACGAAGCCAACCGTTTCTACGATAGGGGAGGATGGACCTCAGGGGCAAAAGACTGACCTCCGAAATGAGGCAAACGGCCAGCCCGAGGGAGGTGCTGAAGCTGCTCGGGTCACTATGAGCACCGGGTCACATCCCTGTCAACCGGCGCCTGCTGCTGGTTCAAACGAGGGGGTTCAAAGCATTTGAAGCCACGTACTCCCGGGCGTTGAATGAGCGGCTATATTGAGAGAGTTCATGCTGGAGCGTATCTTCTCACTCGTGTTCTATTGTACACGCGAGCAAGACAATGGAGTCTCCCAAGGCGTTTATGTGGTGGTAATTTGTCTGTTTAGTGTCCGAGGAAAAGTCCGTGCTAGCCTGCAAGTAGGTCGTGGTCATGAGTTTTCGCGACTTCTAGACAGCAGGTTGGCCTTTATATGAATGTCCTACGATAACATTTTTACTAAGAGAAGAGCTCCATTGAAATGTCTACAAGAGTTTAACCAACTGTGCATGAATGTGCGCACCCGTGGGCTTAAGAAACATAAGATACAGACAGACCATCGAAGTGATCTATATTCGTAACGCCGTAACCTGAACTCCTAAAATGCAACCAAAATCCGGGAAAATCGCACTTTATTTTAATCAGTTAGTCGGCACCGGCGTTTGAGAACTGAGTCTTATAGAACTGTAAGAACTCCGAGAATGTCAGCTTCAATCAGAATAGTTACGTTACTCGAGCTGAACACAGCTACACTATCAGATCAGATAACAGGAACAGGGCAGGGGGTCACTCACGTCTTCTGCCTGTGCAGCAAGCTTACGGTCCTTCATTGACGGGAGGGGAGGGAGTTTCCAGTTATTTACTTCGTACCACCATCGTCGAATTCTGCTGCCCAATGTCTGGCCACTGAGAGACGCGTTGCGGTTCCAGAATCGCCAACCGGAGAGAGCGAGGGTCCAGAGGGTACCTTGGATCAGAGGGAGAAGAACCTAAAAAAGAACATAGGTGCATGAGCCTTAAGTGTTTGTTTTGAGAGCTTTTATTTTATTTTATCCCTTTATTTATTGTAAAAGTAGGTCGGAGGCATACCTGATCTCGAACGGTGATCCATGCAACACGACCCCAAGTCTCAGCACCCCGTATGCTGGCCAGATAGCTTTGTTCGAAGCGCAAATCAGGCATTGGAGGAAGATTATGCCGCCTTGGAGCGGGTCTGATCATTCGATGAGGGTCCACGACGTCGGATGGGATGCTGCCAGCCTCGGATAGCGCATCTTCAGCGACAGGCTTCTTCTCCGAAGATGCGGTCGGAGGATTGATGTCATGGCTTGGGGATGGTTCCGGGTTGATAGAGGCCGTTTGAATGGTCTCAGCGATGCCTAGGGCTGGATCAGTCATTGTGGAAGACGAACGCTGTAAGTTATGCGATGATAACAGGAAAAGAGGTGTTTGTAGTATGGAGAGTTGCAGACGGACATCGGGGACTTTGCACTCCCCTGATGCGATGCAATACGCTCCGTACAGTACGGTACGGCATATGATCCGGGTCTCTTTCTGTTGCTGCCCCTCCGGACCATCATCCCTCCCCCACCTTTTCTTGCATTCTCACCCTCACCTTCTCCTCTTCTTCCTCCCCTTAGAGATTTTCTTTCTTGACCTTTTTACTTCCTCTCCACCCGTCTCCTCCACTCATCCTTTCTTTACACGCACTTTCCTTGTTGACATAAACGACAATGGCTGCCGCTCAAGGATACCCTTTTCTTTGCTTGGAGAACCCTCTCCTCGGTACGTGAAGACTATTATCCTATCTGGCTTGATAGAAACTGTAAAATTTGTGATCTGGGGACAATGCTAATGCAAGTACTTTTCTGCTTGTAATATACAGATATCCAAGCTGTTGGGTATGTTACAGACCTTGGCCATTGAGAATATTGTTACAATATAGTACATGTACTGATACAGTACCATATAGTGATGCTGCTCTTCTCCAGAAGTATGGTCTGAAGGACAACGATGCTATTCTCGCCGAGGATAAGCACATGGGCCTCTATGAGGAACTGCTGCAGAACCATGATGCTAAGTTGATTGCCGGTGGTGCCGCCCAGAACACTGCTCGTGGCGCTCAGGTATGGTCTGAACTATGTTTGAAATCTTTTCTTCTTTTTTTTTTTGATAATTCGTATATTAACTATAATGTCACCCGTTAGTACATTCTCCCCGACAACTCTGTTCTCTACATTGGATGTGTCGGCCGTGATAAGTATGCCGATATCCTGAAGGAAACCTGCACCAAGGCTGGTGTGCACACCGAGTACCGTGTGGATGATGCCCAGCCTACCGGCAAGTGCGGCGTGATCATCACTGGCCACAACCGTAGCATGTGCACCCACCTTGCTGCGGCTAATGAGTACAAGATTGAGCATCTTAAGCAGCCTCAAATTTGGTCTCTTGTTGAGAAGGCTCAGGTGTACTACGTTGGTGGCTATCACCTTACTGTGTGTGTGCCCGCTATCCAGGCTCTTGGCGAAGAGGCTGCTGCAAAGAACAAGGTATGCATTCCTGACGACTTACGGAATTCACCCTATGCAAATGTTCCTTCTCAATGGATTAATACTAAATGTGCGCTCTCTTAGATCTTCATGCTCTCTCTTTCGGCCCCTTTCATCCCTGAGTTCTTCAAGGACCAGCTCGACAGTGTACTGCCCTACACTGACTACACCTTCTGCAATGAGACTGAGGCTCGTGCTTACTCTAAGAGCCACCAATGGGGTACGGATGATGTCGTTGAGATCGCCAAGAAATTGGCTCAGCTGCCCAAGAAGAACACCAGCCGCCCCAGAGTCGCCATTGTGACTCAGGGTACTCTCCCTACCGTAGCTGCTACCGTCAAGCCCAACGGCGAAGTTGAGGTTAAGGAGTTCAGCGTGGTTGAGATCGCTAAGGACAAAATCAACGACACCAACGGTGCCGGGTAAGTGGGCCTTTTCCATCGAAAACATAAGCATGACTGATGTGACTTACAGTGACGCCTTCGCTGGTGGTTTCTGTGCTGGTGTTGTGCAAGGCAAGTCTCTTGAAGAGAGCATGGACATGGGCCAGTGGCTCGCCAGCCTTAGCATCCAAGAGTTGGGACCTTCGTAAGTAATTCCCTGATCATCCTTTGCGAGCCAATGCTTTTCACCAACACCAGCGGACGTCATTTGCTGGCTAGTACATTTGGCGGATTGCACGTCACCTCTCTGAGAATATGACTGTCTGACATAAATGATTTAGTTTCCCCTTCCCCAAGAAGGCCTACGCTCCCACCAACCGATCGTAAATTATTCACATTTCTATCCATAACACTTAAACAGCGCTGCAAGGATAGCATGCAGTGACAAAGAACTCTCTTTTTCTTTAGGATTCAACCTTCTAATACCCACTTGTCTTTTGACTTAACGTCTTAGACTTCTTTCCATCAACATCTTCTTGAGAGTTGCGCTCCCATTACCTGATGATTTTTACGTGATAGACTGGAGTTGCAGAGATGACGTTCTCAACAACGAGTTAATGATCCGCATATTTGGTTCGGTATACATATATAAATAAATCTATTACCATCTTCAACGATCTATGCTTGAATTCAGCTCGCAAGACTGGACACCAGGTCTCGAGATATCGTTTCTAAATGAATAGTCTCATTGGTACAGCTCTCTGACAGCTAAAAAGAAAGAGATAATCCAAATGAATCTGGGAAACTGATAATTCGGCTCGTAATCCTTATCCCGACTCTTCGCCCATATGACCAGAATGCGATACCACGAACGCATGAATCTGCAATATATGGTCTCCTTTCCGACTTCACGAATAAGTTGTAGAGCGCTTATTGAATACAGCCTATCCCCGATATTTCTCTAGTGAACATGGCTGTATCTTTAATACCAGCGTCTAACGACAGCATGGCCAATGAGCCCACGCGGGAAATGTGACAGTGCACAAGCCTGCAGATGAAAAGCAGGATTTGATAGGTATGCTATGAACTGGACTAACCAATGGGAGCGAAGGGAGATGCTGCATAATCTCGCCACTGCACTTCCGACGCTCACAAATCGGAGCCAGGGTACCAAAGCTCGCACCCGCGTTTCCTGCGTGTATGCCTCTTATCTCAAAAGACTCTCGGAGACTTGTTCCCCATGCTCATACCATCAAGAGATCGGTGTCACCCTCCATGTCCACAGGGAGGTGTTTGGCCAATAGCACCGTACTGGGTGGCAGATTTGCGACTGCCGCCGAATCCAGAGCTGGGGTAACCCGCGCCTGAGGAGAGCGTGTTAGCGAGGAACGCATCATTTGCCCACGAGGCATTGGCCAAGCCACTTGAAATGGGCTGGCTGGGTGCACCGAGGGGGGGCGGAGAGCTTGCAGCATCCAGTAGCCCTCTGTTGTCCCACCCCAAGCCAGAAAGACGGTGGTGCGAGGTGGGGTTTGATGAGGGTATCCACGAGGATATGGAACTGGATCCATTCAGAGGGTTTTGCATCTGGGATTGGTGCATTAGACTCTGACGAAGTATGAGATCGTTCATAGCTGAGTCCTGGGATAGGTGATGGCTTGGGCTACCGATGCTTCCTGGTATCAGATGACCGGAATGTTGAATTGGGTGTTGCCCAAGGCCTGGTGGAGTCCTGGGAGAAGATGCATCGCCAACGTCTGGTGAGAGGCCCATGTTCCATATACTAGGGATACCAGGGAGGGAGGGTCGCGGTGCGTATGCCTGTGATGATGGGACCCTGGCTAGAGCAGCAGAATTTGCCATAGAGTGGCCAAGCCCAGGTGGAGCGATGGGGGTCTGACGAGCAGGAATGCTCTCTTCCCGGAATATTGAGTCCGTACTAGGATTGAAGATATGGCTGGAGCTGGGTTGCTCGTTGTTTTGTGGAAAGACGAGATGCTCCGGCAACGCTGGGGTATTTTCATAGCAGTCCGACTCAACCAAACGCTCCACACCCTCAACAATGCGGTGCATACTGGCTGACATCGACGCTGACTGAGAGCCCCCAAAAACACTTTTGGAATCGGTAGCGTAAGTTGGGTCTTGTGTTGTTCGTGGAATGTCCTCCCGTTCAATACTCGCTGAGGAAACCGTATGGTGATGTCCTGAGGGGCTGGCAAAGAATTGAGACGGAAGCCCTTCCTCCTTGTAAATGAATGTCTTTTTGTCACCATCGTCGACTAGAGCTATGGGGATTTTCTGAAGGTAGAGAACGTATTAGCAGCCGATTCTAATAGACAGAGGGAGAATATTGGTGCATACATTGCTCACAACCATATCTAACCCATCGATTACGAATTCTCGAATTCGATAAAGCATCTCCATGTTTGGATGATTCCTTTCCACTCCTAGATCATTCATCCGAGGCTTTTGGCGGCCACTTGTATCCAAATATCTACGTGATGTAGCCTCTGTGTTTAGTGGCACAAAACACAGAGTCTCCTCATCTTCTTCCAAAAGGTAGTCTATCTCCGGAAGGAGGACTACATCGAACGTGGATGCGAGAAGAGTCAGTGTGTTGGCGTATATTTTCCAGAACTCAGTTATTTGGACAGAAAGAGGTGTGTCTTTCTCCTCTTTATGAGCCACTAACTGATAGTTCACTGTAAGTAGCCAAGAGCTGTAGTTTCGGAGAGCAGGCAAAACACGTCGTGCAACAGCGGTGATCTTGTCAGGACCATTCTTTCCATCTTTATAGTTTGATTCTTCGACCGCGAACCGCTCCACTTCAGCCAATAGGATCTGAAGTAATGTAAAGAAGGTTTTCAAATTGATACGCTGGAAAAAGAGGCGTGCATTTGACACGGACTCTTCTGAAGCATAGGTTAAAAGCGGCTCTTGCAATCGTCATACTTGGAGACTTACCATTGGAGCGTGTCCTAGAAAAATCTTCTGCGGAGATATTGACTAGACAGAATTTCTGTAAGGTGCCCTCTAGGGAACGCTCCTTCAAATCAACAGCGAGTTGATTCAATACCTCATTTTCAAGCTCCTCATGCTCGGGAAAATCCGTGCCTTTGTAACACTGAGCATGTAGATATACAAACCATGGAGCTAATGCTCTACCAGGAATACCAGCATCCTCGGGGCGAATCAGCTCTCTTTTAGCCCACAGGTTCCTAACCTTCCTAAACTCAATTTCTAGGTTGCCCTTAGCAGATGGATGAGGTTCCTGGGCGGCTAGTGCCCTATAGAGGTGATAAGTGGCCCGCAAGTGGTTACCATCGGCGAGGGCAATGACAGCCAATTGATTGTGCGAGGCGCCAGAGGCTGGATATATCACTGTGGCAAGATCATAATAACCTATGGCCGGACCCCAATTTCGGTCCTTGCCGACCAGTTCGGTTTCGCGGTAGCGTGAGAGATCGCCTAGACGGATAAGGGTCGCATGACATGACTGCAGAATACGTTTTCGAAGGTCCCCAACCGGTTGTACCGTGGAATCCTCCGCAGATAAATCTAACACAAAGGGTTGACTGAGTAAGGGAGTTTGCGAGGGAGAGGGCGGGATTGCTCACTGTCAAAATTGAATTTCCGCGCAACGTTTTCAAGCTCCGGAATTCCCCCGAAATGCGACGACAATTGCTGGATGTATCCTCTATAGAACCGCTGACTTGTTTTGATGAATTCGAGATAATGTTTCTCAAGCTTTCGTCGCTCTACTGGTTTCTTCTTCTTTCCGTTTTGCTCGCGGAACTAAGTTGCGTGTGTGGTAGGTTAGATGAGTCTCATCGAGGGAGATTCCCAAAGCCCGAGTACTCACGCGAGAGAGTAATTTACGAAACCGATTGTTAATTTTGAGATGTGCATCCCAAAGGCGACTTTCCACGTCGATGGAGCGAGCGGCATCGAAGTCCTGGAGGATGGCATTCTGGCAAGCTGCGCGGAGTCTGCGAAAATGGAGATTGTCAGAACAATGCGCATGAGAGACGAATCATCTAGTGACTGGATGGGGATAAACTGACTCAGAGAGGTAATGCGAGATTTCAGCAAATGTAGGCTCTTTCTCGGCAAGGCTCTTCAGAAGCTCTCTTTCGATGTCGAGCGCAATCCTGTACATTGCGGTTCAGAAAGTCGGGTTCATTTCTTTTCTGAAGAATATATGAGAATACTGACTGCCACGTATTCTGAAACGCGGACGCCATGCTCAGGAAGAGTGAAACGAAGCCCGTTGTCACTCCACCGTCGACTTCGCCCGTCAGATGGGTATGGCTGGCTGGAAGTCTGCGGGCGACGAGAGTAGTGAACGATCCATCAGTAGTATATACAGAACGGGTGGGTTGGCGCTGGTCGGAAGCAAAGGTCGAGAGTGATTGCACCGAGATGGGGGCGCCAAATGGGAATAGAACGAAGATAGTCTCCCACGCGCAGGAACGAAGAACGAGGGGTTCAAGCCGCTCGTTGCAAAGAAAATCCCAATATCACGGGAACTTCTGGACGGCGACCGAAAAAGACGGGCGTTGAATCGGATGAGATGTGGCTCCGTGGAGCGGTGATTGGTTTGCTTGGCTGTGGCTGGTGCGTGTCCAGGAACCGATTACAGTACAATACGGGATAGGACAGGACAGAACGTAATGGCTCATTCATTACAGACACTGTTTCGATGAGAGATTTCAATGATATCAAGATCCTCTTCCTTCTTGAATAGTGACTCCAGGAATCACACGAGCTTTGATTTACACAAACCAGAATAAAACTTATCATAATTCCAATACGAATTTTGACGGACATACTTGGCAGAGTCGGCGAGAACACCTGATACATAGGTACCCAATGAGCCTTGCAGGAGACGCTTGCATAACATCCACCCAACCAGACGAGTGAACTATAAGAGCAATAGACAGCCAGCATGTCCAAGCGCTCCCGGAGCATCTCTAGATCCTCCTCTGTTGGCCAGCTTCCAGAGACCGGTTCAAGGTCCTCGTCGCCAGCATCTTCCATCACTTCTGTTGAACGACCCAGAAAACATCTATCCGACACCGCCAATTCTGGGATAGAAGTAATGCATTGCTCACTGCCGCCGCATCGGGAGACACTCTCGTTCCCCTCATATGATGACTACGAAGTTCATTACAAACAAACGCATGTTAACAGATGCACAGCGTGTGGGAAGAACTTTCCCACTGACCGTTTCTTGAATCTACATATTGAGGAGAACCATGATCCTTTGATTGCCGCGAAAAAAGACCGGGGAGAAAAGACTGTATGTTTCTATGATGTTAAGCAATTTGTTTTACAGCCCAAAGCTCTGGCTCACAATGCTCGGTCGGATATAGTACGGGTGTTTTATTGAAGATTGCGAGCGGAAATGCTCGACGCCGCAGAAACGCAGGATGCACTTGATAGATAAACATATGTTTCCCAAGGTAATTTGCTCGGTGGGAACTAAGTTGGTGCACAGTGTCTGACATAGCTGAACCACAGACCTACAATTTTTACATAGTGAACGATGGTATAGACAAGCAGACCTCTATGCTGCGACCTGTGAACTCGCATAGACGTCGAATTTCGGCAACTCCAACTTCCCCACAGGAAGGTCGGCTTAGACACCGACAAAGCTCTCTATCTTATTCTAAACCAGTTCCTGGACAGGACATAGTCCCTCAGCCACAACCGGGTGAATCGGAAATAGCTCAGCTTGAGAGGTCAATGTCTGCTTTGCGATTTGTCCCAACGAGCGTTGCAAAAGGCCATGGTAGACGATCCAACTGATGAGAGGGAATCATATAACGAAGCAACGAATACGGATGGCTAAAACATACGTGCCGAGACTAGTGAGTATATAGAACAAGCCTATTTAATTCAAATTGAAAGACCTTCCGTAGGCGTTACACCATTATTGATAGAGACAAGCCTCTAAGGGCAGGCAAAAATAAACAGGGGAGAACATAAAGCGTGCAATCATCACTTTCTCAAGGGCGACTGAGAGCAAATGTAGGAGAAAGGGGAGTGAAAGGAAACAAATCATTGGTGTCAAAGCGTGATAATCATATCGCAACATTTTCAGCCTCCTTAACGAGAGCTTACAATTATATACATGATTAAGAGGTGAAGAGAATAAGTGATGGGGGGTATATAATAACATCACATATCATCCAGAGTAACACAAGAGTCAAGCTGCCATATCCCACTACTGATTCGGGCAGCACCAACTCCTTTATTGATGACCAGGTTAGCAACAGGAGAAGGTATAACTGGCGGAGACCGGATGCCTTGTGCTGGCTGGTGTTCATCTAGAGACATTACCGGCCAATGGGCAAATAGAGCAGGGAGACATGCGTTTTGTAGCTAACAGGGCATGACGGGTGCTATCGCGGATTAGCTACCAGCCCTGCTAAACGCTTTATTCCAACGCAAACTCCCCGAACGGCTAGCGCGTGTACCAAGCCAGATAGATCATCAGAGCTGCGTTTCCAGAAGATCTGCATAAGCTTCCAAGCTCGACCCGACCAGGTCCACTATCGCCCAGCTTGTATTCCCTTTGAAGGTCCTCGCCCATACTCGTACAATGGCAATGCTGAGTTGCTTTGCCTTGTAGGGATTAGCCAGAAATTCCACATCAGGTGCGCCTGGAGGATCAACGGCCATGTCAGTCTCATCCATCATACTCTTAATCCACAAGAGCAACTTTCGCTCATGCTCCGACAGTCTTTGTTCAGCCTGCGTCACCGGTATGGAAAGTAACCAACGACTTAGAAGAAATGCACATTCCAGGCTACAAAGGGAGTGCTGAATACTCCAGAAAAATGAATGGGTCCGCGCTACGAAGTCTATCCCGAGACGAACCGGGATGGAAAGTGCGTGCGCAGAATGCAGTAAAGCCATGATGAGGCGCGGGCTCCGTGCTACAGGCGGAGATTCACCTAGAGCCCTGGCGATCTGAATCGGGTCTTGGGTAATGAGGCGGCGGCAAGGACCTAAATCAACATGCAACCTGATATAGGCAAGCCCAAGAAGGGCAGTCGACGTGAATGCTATTGGGCCTGCCGGGTTTTGAGGGTCAATGCTCGATTCTGGAGTGCGCTTCCACAATGCTTTCCAAGCACTTAAAGAATTGTCCAAGGTGGACAGATCTTCATGCCTCAGGCTAGTGCCTTGCATCATCGGTGCAGATAGACAAAGCTGGCGGGCAAAGAAAATTTGTTGGATAAGGGCATGTATGAGAATATAATTCCCAAGCGGTGATATGGGTGTCGATGAATTTGATAAATTGGACTTGACGAATAGCTTAGCGAAAGCTTCTTGGAATGAAACTTCCGGCCCATGTCGCGAACGCATGACCCGCCGCCACTGGCTGGCGTTGTTGGCTTTCCAAACGTCGTGTGAGCATGGCATGTTTAGTTTCAACTCTGCGTTCAGGATCAACGGGGGAATGTTGTACATGATAGAGTGTAAATTAAAGAAGCAGTATACGATGAACTTTGTGCGCCTGTTACCTTCTCTTCGTACCCAGTCTTCCCAGTTGTTGGGATCAGCACTAGGAGGTGGCTCAATAAGTCCATGCTCTCTGACAAGTCGAGCCAGTGTGCTCTGAAGGGAAAGAATCTCCCGCAATAGCTCAGGATGTCTTTCCCATGAAGCAAACACTGTGAGCAGCAAGAATGTTCTGATTACTTCCATGTGAGCGTCCGAATCTTGGGGTGCGTAGCCCGAGGGCGAGTCGATCGGATGCGGGATGTGATGTTGCTGAAACGGGCTATTGGCATTATTTGAAGGGGTAGAGGAGCCCCTCGAGTCATGAAAACCGGATGATGGAGAGACAAAATTCCACGAAGGGCACTGTACTTGCTTGCTGTCTCTTCTCTGGAGGCGCTGCAGAAGAATGGCTTTCGAGGCATGGAAAAGCTCGATTCCTCGATTGTTTTCAAATCGGTAATGAGATCCTGCGGCTGCTAATGCGAGAGTGAGCTCAGGGGAGCATTTTGCAACCGACAGTGTCGGCACATGGAGAAATGGAAGGTGTTCATTTAGCCCGTTTATGTAGCCAGCGAAAAAGCGTGACAGAGCATGTCTCGATGGTGGGATGAAGCCCTTGGGGAGAATATAGGCAAATTCCTCAAGTTTTGAAAGAAAGACTTGACGATCTGTATTCGAAATATCCCAAGCTGGACGCGGACCTTCATCACCAAATACAAGACGATCATCAACGTCTTGCGGCTCTGGCTGTAGAGACGGTAGCCGAGATCCAAAATTAGAAAAGGACGGTGGCTCGTCGGCTGGGCCACGCGGATCGCCCATCATATCTGCACCAAGCCTCGCACTTTCACGAATAGGTGGCTTCGAGTCAATTGGTATATTTGCCGTCAGCATAGGCTCTTCCACCGACGAGAATACGCCAGAGTCCCAGTCAGATGAGAGGCCAACGCTTTCCAAGAAGACGGTAAAGTCTTGGACGGGGTCGCCTAGGTCTGTGAGATCCAGGAAAGAAGGCTCAACACCATAATTGTCTGTGATTGCTCTCTCCGGGATTTGAGACAACGGCTGGGGAGGGCCTACGCTCTGTGAGGGCTTACGCATCGACTCGAGGCTTTCTTGCTGGCCCTCAAGAGCCACATGGCTAGCAGCATGAGAGAGCAGATTTAGATCGTACCCCCAGGATGGGTTGAAATGAGTTGTTTCGACTATTGGAGGAGGTTGGACCTGCACCTCTGGTGGGGGCTGCGGAACTGGTTGTGTTTGCACTGGAACGGCATCTGCAAGCTCTAGCATGCGCGACTCTTGGTGGGTCGGTTGTATTATGGATGACGGGGTCTGAGGGACATCATGATGACTATTGTTTCGATGTTCGCGATTGGCTGCTGCTTCCGCTGGATGAACTAGTCGCTCATGTCGTACGAGCAGATCGCTACAGACAGGTAAAGCTCGGGATTAGCGTGGATTAGCCGTGTTCGAGGCGCGAAGTGTGTTCACCTTCTTGCAAAAGATTTGGAGCATATGTCACATGAAAAGGGCTTTTCTTTCGTATCTGTAGGTAAACGATTAACACAGTGCACATCACAGAGGCAGATGCCAATTTGGGACGTCTTCAGGGTTACTCAACGTGTGCGGAGATGGCGTTGGAGATGCTCCAGACGCGCAAAAGACCTGCTGCAATATTCGCAAGACAGGGACTTCCGGTTGGCGGGAGTAGACTTCTTTCTCACTTTCCCAGGGGAAGTTCTCTCGTCCTCCATAGCGAATTGCCTTGGAATTGGAGCATTTGTCCTTTGATGGATAACCTGCGAGCGGGGAAGAAAAACTGTGGGGTTGTCATGAGGGGGTTTTGCGAGGGGGGTCACGTGGCTGCCGCGGACGTTGGACTCTTGTTGTCTGATCATCAAAGCCCTAAAGTCACCATTACCTTTTTAAGTTGTCTGGATAGTAACTCGGTCACGAGTCAGTGAAGTTTCCCGTGGAGGCTGGGATACATCACCAAATTGAGCTATAGATTCCGTGTGGTGGATTACGGAAGAATGAAGCCTCTGAACTATTTCGAGGTCTGATTGAGGAGAGAGGAATAAAACAGTCGTGGTTGTCGGTAGGTCTCTTGGGTAAGGATCGGAATACTAATGGACGCAGATACACTCCGCCCTCCCCACTGGTGCGGAGATATTTGCTTTTGATACAACCTTAGCATCATACACTTACGTCTCCTCACCAGTGACCAGAGTTACTTACACTTACTCCTAACCTATTTAAAGGAAAGAGGGGATTTACTGGATTTAGTCACCGGAACTTGTTCGACATATACATACATGTTGGCAAATTGAAATAGTATAACACCATGCTATCCAACAATGGTTAGATTTTGTTCATAGTTATAATAAAGCAACGGGAGGGGAAGAACCCTATCTAAAGTAAATGTACGGTGTGCTCAGTCCGATATAGAAACTACAACAGTAGTGTTAAAGAACAAAAAATGGGGAAGTAATAAAAAGAAGTAAAAAGAGGTTTCCAGTAAAAGAAATTAGAATAGAAAATTCGCATGCTTCGGAAGTGGAATGAATGTTGGACTACTCTGTACATTAGAAGACGGATCATGGATGATTGATCCATACTAGGTATTCATTTTCTTATCAAACCACTAAAACTATCTGTTGGCGTGCATAAGTTCGTCAAGCCGTTTTTTTTTTTTTTTTTTTTATTTCTTTTTCTTTTTTGGTTAAATACCTCCTCAACCTGAACACTAGATCCTGCCTAATTTCTTAGTGTCACTTTATTGCTCGTCACCTTTTTCATAAGCCACTCGGGACGAGCAAAGAAACTGGCCATGTCCACCGTTAGCATTAAAACATGTCAAGAATAATAGCAATGGCTTCCTGCTGGCTTTCTATTGTACACTGCTTTCAACGGCATTTGCATTGCGATTCTTGCCGCTGCCTTAAATGAACCTCATTGTTCATTGCCCTGCCTATACGCCTGACTCCCTGCAAATGGTCTGCTTCTAATAGTATTTAGACTTGTTGATTATGCCTCAAGATCTTAGAGGTTCAGCCATTGAAGCTTTCTGGACTGGTACCTCCTTCCTGCTCAACAAAACGGCATCCCAGCATACATTTTGGTCTTTATCGGAAACTTTTGGTCGCAAGCATCTTGCCATACTTTCGCCTGTCCTCTTTACTGTTGGATCAACTGTCGCTGTTGTATCGAAGAACTTTTGCTACAGTATATGTAGGACGAAGTGTTCAGGGCTCTGCTGGTGGAGGTATCATCAGCTTAGCCAAGAACATCATTGCCGATCTCGTACCTTTACACGAGCGAGGGACATCGTTTGGTTTTCAAAGCGCCGTATGGACTACTGGATCAGTTACCGATCCAGTAATAGATGGTGATTTTGTGGAGGCTGCTTCCTGGACTTAGATTCTCTATATCAATCTTCTTACCCGCTGCATTGGATTGCTTACAGTTCACATTCTTAAACCCGAGGAATATGCCTGGATATATTTTCTCAAGAATTCTTCAATTTGATTAGTTTGGCATCCTTCTTCCGACTGCTTCCAGTACGAAATTTCTGTTGGTCATTTTTGAGGGAACGTGACATTCCCATGATCCTCTTGGTAAGCTGTTGTACCTCTGGCGCTAGGCAGAGTGGGACTCTACGAGGCTAAAATACCGCCGAAATCGATTCTTCGACCCGTCAATTTCAAGCAGTACACAGCATTGGTTTGTACCTGGGAACGTTTATTCACAGTGTTCTATGGGCGGTTATGACAGGGTCGGCATTTATTGGGCCCGTGACGAGCCTTTTGACAGAAGGGCTGGATACCAATGAGTAACAAGAACCAGAGCAATAGCTTGACGGAAAATGCGGCCCGTTGCCATATTTTCCAGTGGTTTGAATGCGTTTGCACGGACACCTGACACACTATTATTGTTTCCTAACAAGGGAATCAGCAGGGAACGTCCACACGTTCTAACCTCATACAACTCTAGGACTGGTTCGGCTTGAACCTCTTGGAGTTTATCTCATTGCGGTGTCCTGCTCCGGAGTATATGCTGGCTTACTCGAAAGCAGCGAGTATCTGATGCTATTACTGTACTTCTTTGTATATAATACTGTCTCCCTGACACACATACAGTAGGTAAGCTATTTAATCAGATGATAAGGTAAATCTAGATGATTATTACTACGACATGAAGGCCCTTTGAAATTGACGTTAACTGTTCTCGGGTGATTACACCATCTGCAATAGATCGCTTAATTCGGAGCCAGAGATTAGAACTGAGATGCCTATCCGCGTTGTATGGAATAAATGGCGAAGTTCTCCGCATCTACTGTTGGCTTGTTACAGAACCCCACCAAAAACAACACCAGGCCAATTGTACCACACCCACCAGGACAAGAATAGGTACATTCTCTAACATCCAACCGATATTAAATATTGCTATAAAGGACGCACCTCATAATGGAACCAGCAGTCGTCAGCTGCTTTCGCACTGCTTACTTTTATATCAATCACTTCGAGCAAGTCCCATTGAATTTGAACATATACCTAAGATGACTAGAGCTGACCTGCAGGAATGAGCAATCGCATTGTTCTCTGTGGATAAATGGGTTAATAGATACCTAGTACTGTTTCTATTGTGCTTCTTTCAATCTAAGTTGTAGTGCCGCTTTTACAAATCAGGAGTAGCCCGAAATTGTGGATAAACATAATTAGATACTGGTGTGTGCGTGCGCGGAGCAGTTGATGATCAAACCTACCAATGAACCCCAGGTTCTGACCTATTGAGGGATGAAATGTTGTTAGTATTGTTGTACTAGTAATTTATTAATACCTTACCTGCCTATTCAGTTACTTGAAGAATATTGGAAGAAGCAGCCAAACTTGTAACACATTCAATGCCACCTGGAAAAAAAATATATAATGATGGAAAAATAATTAAGCAATTGCTCGGCTATTCACCGATTTGAGGGTGACCAAAACCATGGAACCAGAGTAGAAGCGGCGGCGTCAACCACCTAAGAATAGAGCAAAAAAGTTGGATGCCGCCACGAAATTGGGAAAGGGCAAGAAGCCTAAGGCTCGGAAAGAGAGCAGCTGATGGCCCGTTGTTTCAGATCGGGCCCCTTGACAGCCTATCATCCGGCGCGGCGTGTTTGAGGAGATCCCACACAGTGCACATGTCGGAGGAGCCCATCGTTCGCCCCCCCTCCGATCGGGCCCAGACAGATACCAACTCTGTAACGAGACTAGACGGTTTTAGATACCAGCAAAAACCTTAAGGTGAAAGAGCACGGCAACAGTTGTTGCTTTCCTCCCTCTCCGCCACGTTCCCTTCGCCATTTGGTTCCCAAAGGGATCACCGGTTACTGTCCATCGCCCTTCTCCGACCCTCGAGCGCTATCCCACCTCATCTCACCTTTTCTTCCCCTCTTATCATCCCTCCGCTAGTGGGAGCGTTATCGCTGATAACCTCCGATCGTGAACCTTCCACAGAGTGCACTCCAACCTAGGCACGGACGAGAGGGTTGATCCTGTGGGGTTGGTTGCGGTTCACGTTCACGGTACAGTTGCTGTTGTGTTGACCTTGGTACGAACCCATTTTCCGTGTTTGGACCCTCATCTCGTTTTCTTCTATATTTGGAAATCTATACTCGCTTGATCCTTATCTTCGTCTGTCATCCCCCTTTTAGGAAATTGATGGAGCTAATTTGTGCCTGGAACCTTGCAGGCTGCCCTGAATCATGCATTAGACTATCCTGGACGTCTGCTGGGACTTGACGTTTCCACAACGCCGCACGAGCCAATTCCTCGCCAGTTACACAGGGGCAAAGCATAAGGGGTGACATTTACTTGCAGACGGGATCTATAGGTATCGCCGGACGATTGGGACGACGCTCTACGGTTGCTTCCCCCCCTTCAACCATGCTCGCAAAGACTACGTACTCTTCTCCGCTGGGGATGTCCACATCCCAGACACCAACAACATCTTATCACTCTGGACCATCCCAGAAAGCAATCTTTACAACGCATCAAGATGGAATGTCATTCACGAGCCCCACGGAGTCGGAGTTCTCGGAAGCACAGGATGGACTTGAGGCAGTCAGGTACGTTGTTCATGTACTGTTGAGAGAAGAATATTGTAGGAAGCTGACACCGCGATAGGTCTTGGGACGAGAAGCAGGTCATAACGTGGCTACATAGCATCAAGTGTGGGCAATATGAATCCTTGTTCAAAGGTAGCTCCTGAATCCCACTTATGTTACAGTCGTGCGCGATAAACAGACGCTGACAGCATATAGCGAACAACTTCAATGGCAACAATCTTATCGAGTGTGACCAGAAGATTCTGCAAGAGATGGGTATTAAAAAAGTCGGTGATCGGGTACGCATCTTCGTCGCTATCAAGCAGCTCAGGAACAAATCGGTTGCCAACCGAAAACAAAGGAATATTGTAGGTTACTATATTGCGTGTTAGGTGCTTTTTGCTGACCCGATGTAGGATCAATTGGCCGCGCTCGAGTCAGTATATACACCCGCCTCATCCCAATCCAGTCGTCCCTCAATTGGCCGCCAACCGACTTTGAATAATCGTCGTTTCTCTCATACCGCTGATAATGCCCATGGATACAAACCATCGTCGCGGCCAGGATCGCCCTTGCGGGCCCAACGTTATGTCGCTAGCCCGATGGAGAGCGCTCGTAAGGAACAAGGGCAAGGCTACTTCGGTCAAAACTCTGGTAGTTCCGGTGCCAGCCGAAACCCACCGACTCCTAACGAGGCGCAGAGGAGTCATTTGAGACAAAACCCTAGCATTGATGGCCTGACAATGGGGTCTCTTCCCCCAAACTCGCCTGTTATAAGAATAATCTATACTGGCGGACAGACCAAAGTATTGAACATCAAACATTGCAACACGGCTGATGAAATCATACTGTGCGTGCTCAAGAAGCTGCAGCTTCCTGAGCATCAATATCGGAACTACTGCTTCTATGTGCTGGATGGCCTGGAGCCAAACCCGTCAAACTGCAGGAGGCTGGCGGATCATGAGCTTATGGAAATTTGCGAAAGCAACCAGAAATCTGAGCGTGGCCGCCTAATACTCCGGAAGATTCATGCTGGAGAGCCAGACACGGACGAGCTTCGACGTGCCTCTCAACTCGCCATTGATGAAAGCCAAGCGACACATATCAACGCCCTGAATAGCTCAAACCCACGCACACAGTTCAAGATCCAACAACTCACGGGTGAGCCATGGCATAATATAAAACAACCGATTTCACCCATGTCTGCACGGCATCAGAATTCGAGTGAGCATGATTTGCAAGTTCTGAATACGGAGCGACACGCCGTATCCAAATTACGATCGTTCTTTGGTGCTCGACCACCTAGCGAGATGATTATCCACGAGATCACATCTTACTTCCCTAGTCACCACCGGGAAGATATTGAGAAGACCATGCGCATGTCAATTCGGAGGTCGCAGCGCCTGAGCCGCGCAGCAAGTCGATTGAGTGTCGTTAGCAATACAAGTTACGCATCCAGCTTACGAGATGCACCTCCTATCCCCAGTATTGCAGATACTTGGCTTAATACTGGTGCTCAACCCACTCGCGCTTCGAGGCCTCTTTCAGTTTCCAAGTTCAGCCTGCCTCAAGCCACGTATAGAGATTCTATCGCGTCAAGCTCCCTTCAACCGCTTCAGGAAGAGTCTCCCATTGAGCCAAATCGCAAATCATACGTTTCTTTCGATAGTGGTTCTGACGATCCCAGTACATCTCGTCAGAGCCTCGTGGATGAGAATGCAAGTGTTGCTGCAACTGACGGAGGCTCACTCAATGAACGACTGAGCGTTCTAGTTGCCGAAGATGGCGAAGAGGAAGATGATGGTCTTAATGACTTCCTCGCTGGAAACAACTTCGCACCTAAGAATTGGATGAAAGGCTCTTTGATTGGTGAAGGATCTTTTGGAAGTGTGTTTTTGGCCTTGCATGCGATCACTGGAGAACTTATGGCGGTCAAACAAGTTGAGATACCATCGGCAACCAAAGGCACAGAGTTCGACAAACGGAAGAACAGCATGGTTACCGCACTTAAACATGAAATTGAACTCCTGCAAGGGCTTCACCACCCAAATATTGTCCAGTATCTCGGTACCGCTGCTGATGACCAGTATTTGAATATTTTCCTGGAATACGTTCCCGGTGGATCTATTGCTACAATGCTCAAGCAATACAACACTTTCCAAGAACCTCTAATCAAGAATTTTGTACGACAGATACTTGCAGGTCTCTCGTACCTGCACAGCCGTGATATTATACATCGTGACATCAAGGGTGCAAACATTCTTGTGGACAACAAAGGTGGTATCAAGATCTCGGATTTCGGTATCTCCAAACGGGTGGAAGCTTCTACAGTCCTTGGCTCTCGGGCCAGCGGCACAGGGGGTGGTCATCTACACCGACCGTCGCTGCAGGGTAGCGTATATTGGATGGCACCAGAAGTTGTTCGACAGACCGCCCACACCAAGAAAGCAGACATTTGGAGCTTAGGATGCCTGGTTGTGGAGATGTTTATAGGCGCTCACCCTTTCCCTGACTGCAGTCAACTGCAGGCCATTTTCGCTATTGGTAGCAACAAAGCCAGACCACCTGCGCCAGAGCATGCAAGCAAGGATGCTGTTGCATTCCTAGACATGACATTCCAGGTTGACTATGAGCAACGGCCGAGCGCTGACGAGCTTTTGAAGTGTCAGTTCCTCGCCACGCCAATTGCGTGAAACCAGTCCGTCTGGATGTGGAAAGTAAAAAAAGAAAGAAAGAAAGAAAAAATTTTGTTTTACAGTGTCTGATTGAGATTGAGGAATACCCCAGGCTTATATGCCGCTAAGCACTTTGAGATTTTAAGATCTATGAATTTTTGAATGCTTGTGCTTTATTATCATTCTTTGGTTACTCCACCATTCCCCAGTATCGCAGACTTTCTGGACATTCAATTCTCTGGGTTACCCCAACCAGCCCAGTTATAATTTCATTGTCGGCATGATGAAATAATGTTGTATAGAACTGAACATAAAGTGATCTCGATTCACGAACTTCAACTATTCTATTCTTGTGTTTTAATAAGCGGGGTTCTGTCCTGGCATATATGAGGGATCTTAATGATATACCTATATATGTTCCTTGTTTTTAGAGATATCAACGACGTTCGATCCAGTCCACAAGTGAGGGGGTAGATGTCTAATACTATATTTGAATGGTCAACGACCAACCAGAGCGGATGGGATAATGTGCAATAAAGGTTCTAATAATATAGAGCATATTTTACATGAATTTAACGAGTCAACAAAACTTTCATGTTACATATTCAATGCCAAGAAAACGAAGATGAGAGTACAAATATTCGCTCGGGTGTACATGACTGGCCTTTGTCAAGCGTTCCTTGATTAAATCTTGCAGATTTCCCCAATAAATGGTATCGTTGCGGCTCCTTTAGTCAACCATCTTTCCGTAGAAAGGGATACCCATGGCACTGAGGAGAAGCCGGGCATCCTTGTCCGTCTTGGCTGAGGTGTGGATGGTAATATGGGCACCGGGAATCATCTTCGGAGGATACCTAAAGATCGAACGTACGTTAGCCAAATGTCATACGCGGTCTCTTTCCGGTACTAGAGTGGTTGTAAGACTCACATATCATAGTTCACCTCGATCTCAGGGAACAGAGCCACGTTCTCAGGCTCAAGACCAAAGGTGATGTTTCCACTGCTGTCACCACTGCTACCCTTGACACCCTCCCAGTCCTTGATCCTGGGCATAACAACATCAACCAACTTCCCAAAGAAGTGCAACATATCTTCACCACGAAGCTCCGCCTTGACGGCAACGGTATCTCTGCCTGGTGCAATACTCCAGGTGGCCACGCTGGTCTTCGATTTGAAGGTTTCCACTCTAGCGTTGGAGATAGC
The DNA here is from genome assembly GCF_001204775.2 of Aspergillus nomiae NRRL 13137. Classification (NCBI taxonomy): domain Eukaryota; kingdom Fungi; phylum Ascomycota; class Eurotiomycetes; order Eurotiales; family Aspergillaceae; genus Aspergillus; species Aspergillus nomiae. The sequence continues at coordinate 71,621 of NW_015378062.1, forward strand.
CTGAACAGCCATTCCTGCAACATGCAACCATGACGAATTCTCCTGGGCTGCTTGCTTGACGTAGCTGTGAATGGTGATGCGTTCTAGCTGGGGGATATTGTTGAAATTGATCGGCTTCCGGAGAAGACGGAGGACATCACCTCCTCGGGGTCCACGGAGCGGCCTATTCTTGTGGTATGGAGAACTGTCATCCCATGAGCGAAGACGGGGGGCCTTTTGTGGTGGTTTGAAACCCGGGGGGTTGTGAACATAGCAGAGGGTGAGGATGTCGGACGCGACGGTGGACTGGTATGTTTGCTCTACTCGGGGAAGAGAGAAGGGGCCCGGAACGTAGAGTCGGGAAGAGGGATCGGATGGCGGAGGGGGCTGGTGAGGGTGTAGAGGGCCACGATCATATTTGGGAGAACGAAATTGATAACTGGAAGTTAATGGTTAGAGACGAGTGTTGACCGGGGGTTTTTGATCCGGATCGCAAGATGCTCGAGAGAAACTCACCGACTGCGTGGCAGTTGCTTCTTCCGTGCCTTGGTCCTTGCAATTGGATCGAATGACTTCACAGTAGCCTCAGAAAGCGTTGTCGAAGTCAGAGAAGTCGCCGATTCAAGTTCATTGAGGTCGGCCGGCGCGGCCTTCGACGAGGCTTGGTCGGAGACATTGCGCCGCAAGCAGAAGCCCTGTGGGCGAGCGGTGGGGACAAATGCCCGTGGCAATGACCTTGCCAGGTATCTTGAAGGCTCACTAGCAGCCATTGTGGTCTACACGGGACGTTGTCGCTGTAGACGAGTTCAAGGCCGGGCATCCCAAAAATTGTTTTCCGGATCGGAGACACATCGACTTCGGGACATGATCACGTGAACACGATAAGGCTGCCTGAAGGGCCTGGCGGCAATGTCAGGCAACGAACAAAAGCTCCGCAGACAAAAAGGCGGGAGGATCCACATGTGATCAGCTTCAATCAATCATCCCCGCGCCAAATCCAGCAAGCTAGGCATCCATAACTTTAGATCGCTGCCGATCCGGTGCCAAAGTCATGAGTTATTGACTTTAGGGCTTCGCAGCACTTTTGCTTCCCTAGACTGACAACTGTCGCCCGCTGGATCTGGCGCTCTACTCAAATCGCTCTCGTGTCACACATGTGATGTCACTGGACGATTTCAGCTGAAGCCTAGTATACGCAATTTCCTCGACTCACATTAGATCTCAGCTATCAGAAGAACTAGACACATGATATGTCTAGTAACCGTACTAAGAATTGCTCTCACACGCTTCATGGAAATATTGGAGCCTGAATTAATACTTTCCTCATGTCGACATATATCTAACCCTCATTCCGCCACACCTGTCTCCTACTCTGAACCCTAATCAGCAAAAGCCACATTACAGCGTACAAAATGAGCGGCATTCACAGGTTTCTCACTAGGCGCGAGCGAAATAGCAGATATGGAAAGAAAGACGAGGTACGATCGCTTAAAAGAAGTCGTCTATAAGCTTAGTTTCGCTAATATTGCTTTCTCTCAGTCTTCGAATATTCTTTCCCGTCCCCTTTTCCGTGGCTTCTTTTCGTCGACCCAAGCACCAATAGATACAGACGAGGAACAGCAGAAGAAGGTGAGAAAGGTAGCCTCTAGGTGCATGACCTATGCAGTGGAGCTTATGAAAGCAGGTCAAGCTCCTTGAGCGTCGCATCGCGCAGCTCGGTATCACCAATCTTAAAGAGGAGCACTTTGGCTATGCCCTACAATCATCGCATGCCCAGGGAGATGTAGACAAAGCGTTTGACTTGCTGCTACTTCTCGAGGACTCTATAGAAGGGATCATAAGGGGATATACGCCAAGTACGAAGCTTCTGGGAGCAGAGAATCGTCAAGGAGTTACCTGCTATTTAGACGCACTTCTTTTTGCGATGTTTGCTCGTCTAGATTGCTTTGAGGCTATCCTATACAAATCCTTCAATGACGAGCCTCGTCGAAAACTTGTCATACTGTTAAGGCTCTGGGTCAACATGCTGCGGTCAGGAAAACTTATAACAACGGACCTTGTACGTGTGCTATTTCTGCTTACGCTGCAACGAGAAGAGACACTGACGGGATGCCTGAAGACCAAACACCTGCAGGACGCACTAGCTGAATGTGGCTGGGAAGATGCTGCTAAGCTACGTCAGCAAGATACATCGGAAGCGTTCACATTTATTACAGGAAAGCTGGAGTTGCCGCTCCTTACTTTAAAAATGGACATCTATCATACGGGGAAGGAAGATGCGAGCGATGACCACAAGTTTGTTAATGAAAGGTTACTAGAGGTTGCGATACCGGAGCCTCATGATGGAAACACTGTCACACTCGAGGATTGTTTGGAATCATACTTCAACAATCGGATAGAAGTGAAACGACACCTTGAACGGCGTAACACTGTGGGATCTACTAAATCGGTAGACTCATTATCGAAGGGTTTCACGACGCACGTCGAGACAGTGGAAATTAGTCCATCCCCTTCGACATCCCCGACAACCCTATCACCTCCTCGACTTGATGAAGTGACCCCAATCTCGTCGGTGACGGAAACAAGTGGCTCAAACACACCTAAGCCCAGGCGAAGCAGCATCGTCCAAGAACGTTTTATTCCTGACTCAGAAGGCGATGGAAACATGACATCACAACGAAGAGGCTCATATCGGAAAGAGGTCATGATGCCTGCATGGCAGTTCTTTAGTTTGATACGTAAGACCTACTGTTACGTTCCTTATACTCGCGGGTGATAACATCGATATAGCTTGGTATACGGATAATACACCGACCAATGATGCACAGGTTGCAGCACATTTTTCGTCAAAACGACCAATACTGGGATTGTGCCTAAAGCGTTATTCTATGTTACCAAACGGTAAAGCCGTCCGACTTAATACCTTCATTGATATACCAACAGAGATTGGATTACCCCATTTCATCCAAGATGATAACTTGGACGAAGAGGGTCCGATATACGGGAATTTTAAGCTGTCCTTGCAGGCAATGATTTGTCATAGAGGCAACTCGGTTGACTCAGGGCATTACATTGCTATTGTTAGGGGCACTAGTGCTGGTGCTCCCCCAACTAGCTCTCATAGTTCGGAGACAGCCTTTTCGGATACCACCAAATATTGGATGCGATTTGATGACTTGGCCGCGGAGCGTGTGACTTTAGTTGATATTGAACGAGCCCTGAAGCACGAGTCGCCGTATCTTCTATTTTACCAAATTCTGCCGGTCAATGAAGATGCTGCGGCGGTCAATCTCCCAGACACGGCGCCTTCTTCTGAAATGTCAGATGATGTTCAGGAAATAGACACCTCGGCAATATCCCAGAAATTAAGCACCTCGGGGGGTGATCTTCCTGAAAGTTGGCGTACGGAGGGACTCCGCTCGAACAGACCGAGCTTTGAAATCACCGCCCCGGATAATGCAGAAATCCTGCCTCTGGAGCAAAATGACAGAAAACATAGTGTGGCCTTCTCCGACGCAGTTGAGTCGAATGCCTCTGGAGGACTTCAGGTACGAGCGGTGCCATCGACGTCACCGAGACTTGGCCCAAGAGACGATGATAGAGGGAGGAACTCCTTCTCATTTTCTCGGCATACCTCGAGGAACCGGAGAAGCGCACCTGGCAGCCGTGCGGGGAGCCAAACTAGCGAAAGCAGAATTAGTGCTACATTCTCACGTTTCACCGGTCGACGCAGCAGGGATAAAGTCAACGGCGATGGCTTCTCGACTGAGGACGATGAGTTTGCTGTTGAGAACATGCCACCAGGCGAGGGGGCTATGTCAACAAGCAGTGAAAGCAATGAGAAAAGTCCTACACGCGGAAAGGAAAGCACCAAGAACAAAGGGAAGTCTAAGGAGAAGTCCAGGGAGAAGATTGGGCGAAAGCTGGAGCGGGAGTGCTCTGTAATGTGAACGATGCATCTTTGACAGTTCCATGATTGATGCTTTTCATGATTCCACACTTCTAGAGAGAGGTGCTTGATACCCAGCCACTTGTTATTTATCTCAGGCACGCAAATTCGGATGGTGTTACTGTGTATAGACTATGAGCGAATGCATTAGAAATAGATTTTAGGGGCGGGATTCTGTATAACAAGGAGCCTGGATGTTGTACGGTGGTAGACCGGTCCACAGTAGGTAACTGGTTGTGCTATAAGAAATGCTTCCTGATAGAACAAGACCAGTGTGTGCCTCAGGCAAGAAGAGTCATGCCAAGGCATCAACAGCTGTCTTAGCTTCCCCATCCCGCCCTATCGGTATCAATCGCCCAGTCAACAGCTTGACACAAGCTCGTTTAGCAACTGTTCGACCCTCTTTCTCGGGGAACCCGCTATGATATAGCACTTTTTGTCACTATTAGCGCATCATGGCGCTGGATGCATCAAACGGTTATGTTGCTCCTAGCAACTTAACTGAAACCCCCGACTCCGCACTCTTCGATGTCCGACGTGTCCAGCTTCAGTTCCCGCTCGCTGCGGATTTCGTCGCTGCGCAAGTTGCGAACAATGTACTCATTCTGGCTCTCGCAACCAATCGTATTCTTAGAATTGACTTGGAAGCCCCCGAAGATATAGACGGTAGGTCGTGCCCTGTGACTCGCCGAATCTCCAAGTTCCCCTCGTTGCGATGTTAATTCGGCTGTTCTAGATATCGACCTTCCAAAGAAATCCTCGGAAATAGGAGTTATTCGTCGCATGTTCCTGGACCCTTCCGCATCCCACTTAATAATTACCACCACCCTTGGCGAGAACTACTATCTCCATACCCAGTCGAGGCAACCCAAGCCACTGTCGCGGCTGAAGGGAGTGTCAATTGAGAGTATCGCCTGGAACCCATCGCTTCCGACCGCTTCTACTAGGGAGATACTTCTAGGAACTACAGATGGCCATATCTACGAGGCTTATATCGAGCCCTCCACCGAGTTCTATCGCCGCGAGGAAAGATACGCCACCGCTGTGTATAAAGTGCCGGAGGCTTCGCCGGTGACAGGACTTTGGGCGGAGCTAGTTCAAACTCAGGCGGAGCAGAGGCGCGTGCTGATAGCGACCCATGGAAGGTTAACATATTTCATAGGGCGGACGGGAAGACATGGAAGAGAAGGCGGGGGCTCTATATACGCCGATCTCTTCCAACGAGAAACCCCTTTAGTGCACGAGGCCCAAAAGGCTTCAAACGCTGCACCTTCAGCCCTGGCCATATCACCAAGCGCTGCGGATGGGAACACTGCGAAGGAGTTTGCGTGGCTTAGCTCCCAAGGTGTATATCATGGCCAGCTTCCATACTCTTCTGAGAAAGTGAACCAACCCTTTGAGACTGCGAATATGCTTTCGCGGTCATTCTTTCCAGCTACTGAATCTGCGCGAGGAGGCAAAAGGCTTATTCAGAATCCTATTACTGCTATGACGCTTTCGCAGTGGCATATTCTAGCCCTCGTCGAGGGTAGAGTTATTGCCGTGAACCGCATGAACGAAGAGATCGTTTATGACCAGGCTGTATTGGAACCGGGACAGAGTACGCTGGGTCTCTTGGCAGACTCTACACAACAAACCTACTGGTTGTTCACCAATCAAGAAATCTTCGAGATCGCAGTCGAGGACGAGGACAGAGATATTTGGAAGGTGTTTCTGCAGAAACAGATGTTTGATGAGGCCCTTCATTACGCTCGCTCCAGCACACAAAAGGATGTGGTCTCCACTGCTTCAGGTGACTTTCTTGCCAGCAAGGGCCGATATCTGGAGGCGGCCAAAGTCTGGGGTAAGAGTAGCAAGGGGTTCGAGGAGGTCTGTTTGACTCTGATTAATGGCGGGGAGCACGACGCTTTGCGAAAGTATCTTCTTGGCCAGTTATCAACCTACAAAAAATCATCGTCAATGCAGCGGATAATGGTTGCAAGCTGGTTGGTAGAGGTGTTCATGACCAAGTTGAACTCCTTGGATGATAACATGGCCACCAACGCGGAAGTGGCAGAGGGAACAAGCACTGAAGATATCAAAGGCCAACTCAGTGGTGTCCGTTCTGAGTTTCAGGAGTTCGTCACCAAGTATAAGTCCGACCTCGATAAGAAGACGGTGTACGGCATAATCAGTAGTCACGGTCGGGAAGAGGAGCTGCTATATTTCGCCACAGCCGTCAGTGACCACAATTATGTGCTTTCTTACTGGATCCAACGCGAGAAATGGCCAGAGGCTCTGAATGTTCTCCAGAGACAAAGTGACCCTGACGTATTCTACAAATACAGCAGTGTGCTTATGACCCATGCTGCTACTGGTTTGGTCGATATCTTGATGCGACAGACGAACCTTGACCCCGAAAAACTTATACCTGCTCTGCTGAACTACAATAAGATGTCAAATGTTCCGCTTAACCAGAACCAAGCTGTCCGATACCTCAATTTCATCATCGTCAACCACCCAAACCCCTCACCGGCAGTGCACAACACACTCATATCAATACATGCTTCGAGTATCTCCTCCTCGGAAGCAGGGCTCTTAACCTATCTTCAGTCACAAGCTTCATCTCCACCCCCTTACGATGCGGATTTTGCCCTTCGTCTTTGTATTCAACACCAGCGCTTTCAGTCATGCATCCACATCTACAGCGCTATGGGACAGTATCTCCAAGCAGTAGAGCTGGCTCTGCAGCATGAAGATATTGAGCTAGCAGCTATCATTGCTGACAGACCGGAGGGGAACGATAAGCTTCGGAAGAAATTATGGCTCCTCGTGGCCGAGAAGAAGATTCAACAACCTGGAACCGGCATTAAAGACGCTATTGAGTTCCTTCGCCGATGCGAACTCCTCCGCATCGAAGACTTGATTCCGTTCTTTCCAGATTTTGTTGTCATCGATGACTTCAAGGATGAGATATGCAGTGCTCTGGAAGATTACTCCCGGCATATTGACGCCCTGCGCCAGGAAATGGATAACTCAGCACATACAGCGCGACAGATCCGATCCGAAATCGCGGCTTTGGATATGCGCTACGCCATCGTGGAACCTGGAGAAAAGTGTTGGCTTTGTTCACTCCCTGTTCTGAGTCGGCAATTCTTCGTTTTCCCATGTCAACACGCCTTCCATAGCGACTGCTTGGGGAAGGAGGTGCTCGAGGGAGCCGGTGGCAAAAAGAAGTATATACGGGATCTGCAAGCGCAGCTAAACAACAGTGACATAAGTTCATCTCGACGGGAGGAGATAGTCAAAGAATTAGATGGCTTGATAGCAGAGGCTTGGTAAATACCTACCCCTTCCCACCAGACAGAAAGAGCAAATTTGCAGCTAACTCATGAATAGTATTCTCTGCGGAGACCATGCGCTCAAACAAATCGACAAGCCATTCATAACGGCCTCTGACGCGGCAGACGACTGGGCATTGTGAGAGCAATGTTTCCATGTAATTCCCACCTCTGTTATCGTTTTATTTATGAGTTATATCCTGGAGTGTTTCTCTTTCCGATTTGACGGACGTCGTTCCACCGACTTCCGCATGAAAGAATCCGTTATGTTTATACCATTGCCTTACAAGTTGTTAGAATATATCCCAATCCAGAAGTCCGCCTATACGCACGTAACCCAGACATTGACATTGAACATTACCCAATACTCTATATAATTTAGAGAAAATCAACAGACGATAGTCTACATAACCACCAACCAACCACCCAGTCCTCTCACAACCAAGACAGTAAACCACCAGGGGGGGAAAAAGGAATAGAACAAGAAGAAAGAGAATGGTAGTCATCATAAAAGCCTCAAAAGCTCCAAATCCTTCGCAACAGCAGGACTAAACGGCGCACAATCTTCCAAGAACTGCAGCATTTCCTGACTCCACCGCTCCCAGTCCGGGGGCAGGGTACTCCGGAGACGTGGATCCGGGGAATGAGAGATACAATAGAAGAGGAGGACCTGGCCGAAGAATCTACATCGAATCAGTTTCTTGCTAGTCCATTTTGACGAAACTGGAAGATAATTCGAGAAGAAAGCCGGGGGGGGGGGGGAAGAACATACTGGGAACAAAAGGCAAACTTAATCGGAATACAGCTTTTCATGTTTTGGAAGATGCCGCCGACGACGGGCCAGTCCATGGCGTTTTGGAGGCCGCTGCGGACTTGTTCGAGGTCGTCTTCCGAGAGGGAGGCCGGGATGCGGAGGGCTTTGTAGAGGTATGGACGGCCGATGTGGAAGTTGGCGATCTTGAAGCGGCCGCGGAGCATGGCTTCTGAGACGGCGGTTGCGGGGGAGAGTGGCCGGTTAGGGTCTAGAGGGAGGGGGGAGATGGGTGTTGACGGCGACGTGATGGGGGTTGTGGTGGCGTTGTTGGGGTTTGCTGGGGTGGCTGCGTGGGTATCTTGGAATTGGATGGCGGGTGGGAGGTTGAGACGCCATTGCTCGAGTTGGTGGTGGAGCTCTGCGTTGATAGCTGGGAGTGGGAAGGTCCCTGAGTCGGCTGTTGTTGTTGTTGTACTGTTAGCTTTGATATTGGATTTAGACTGAGTGGTCTGTGGCTTACAGTAGAAGTACAGTGAGTGGCGGATGCGAGTGAGGATGATGCGGTGGGCGACCTGCGCGAGGAAATGGTATTGAAAGAAGGAGTCGTCTAGCTCTTGTGAGGCAGATCGAGGAGGTACCAAGCCAACAGTTTCGAAGCTGATGAACTTTGGAATAGGCACGAATTCCTCGAGTCGGGCTAGGCCGCTGGGAGGGAGATGCAGTTCTTGCACGAGGATGGTCTCGTTCATTAAGCAGTTCCAGTATACGCGGGACTTCATATCACCCTCCCATTCATCGAAATTGACGTCGTGGCTAGAGGTATCCGTCAGTAAAGCGCAGAGTGAAGATGTAAACCTGATGGACTCACTTGGTCATCATTTGGAGACAGCACGTAGCAGCGCGGTGAATCATAGCCCACGCATCCATCGGACGGAGGATTTGGCTGTAATAGACTCTATTTATCTAATTAGCCAATAGCCCGGGACGGTAACGACATGGGTCGCGTACGATGACAGCATATAGAATTGACAGCTCTGAAGGTCGTTATCGCACATCAAGAAGCCAATGCGTCGACGTGCCTCATTGAAGAAACGTAGGCCCAGCGGCTCCTCATGGATCACCGCCATCCAGTCTGGCGGTTCAAAACGATTGCTCCGTGTACCAGGTAGCGGATAATTCCCTTCTTGATGAGCCTGAACAGCATGGCAGCCCAATGCTAAAATATTCAAAACTAGGCAGCTTTCTATTGTGTAGCCGAATCCGCTCTCAATTGCTGCCCAGATTGTGAACGCGAAGTAGAAATTCTTATCCATGATTGGGGTGAAAGGATTGAGCGTGGCAAAAAATGCATCAGAGAGACCTTTGATCATTGCCAGCGGAAGTGACTCTAGCCAGTCATCACCAGCCTGTGGAGGATATGGACAAATGTACATGGGGAGCTGAGGTCTTTTGGCCTCCATGTCGATAACGTAGTTCTTCCCCAGTCTTTCATGGGCTTCGAGTAGTCTCTTGGGGAGAATATCCCGGGCCCCTGGCCAGAGGATCACCCCATGCTGACTGAAGGAGATTGATACTAGCCCGTTCGAGTTTGTGACCTTTTGATGCTCATCAAACTCAAAATCGTCGTGTTCTATAGCGTCAGGAGTAAGGCCCTGTGCCAGGGGATTCGGAACAGACGTCCGGACATTGAGACCCTGACTGCTGCGGCCTGGGGTGCTCGTATCTAATGGGCTATCAATAGTTCGAGGAATGGGCCTCGGACGTGACTGTAAATCATTACAGATGGATGACGGAAGACTTTCTAGTTTGGTCTCCATTCGATGGAGCGTGCTCATGATCAAGCTGAGCGAGTGGTCTCGTCTGCGCCACGTTAGTAAAACGCAATTGGGAGCTAATACGCTACTAAATTTACGTACTTGGACGATTTGCGTTCGTTGTAGACGCACTCTAGACCGAGGGACTTGCACAGACCACATTTTGGTCGGGATTCGTCGCATCGGGTCTTTTTTGAGCCTGCATGTTTCGCATGCCTATTGTACGGGGTTAAACGGGGAACGGGGAAATGACAACTGGAGACGTCAAGGAAGACTTACGACTGTGGCAATAAAATTCCGAGGCTTTTTGCTCGAGGCTGCCGACTGTGACTGGTCTTGCGTGGGTGAGAGAAGGTCATTGATAGGTAATAAACCATTATGACTGTTATCGATATGCTCCGGCGGCTGAGAGCCACCGGGAGAGAATGACTCTTGGTATGAACGCTTGCTCATTGTGCATGGTTGGGCAGGAAAATTAGCCTCCACTGAGGATTACGGCATGAAACCCGGAAGCCAGACCATAATTTCGACGCCAGAGATGAATCTGATATCGCGATCTTTTCGCATGATTGACTGATTCATTGGAATTTCTGCCGGAGTGGAGGCGCCGAACTCCGACGGGCCAATCACCGGTAGGTCATATGATGTTATCAATGCTTATCGTTATTTAAGTCGGATTTTCCAAAAAGATTAGATCCTTTCTCTATATAGGTATCTCATGGTAAAGCATCAAAACATCTTAGTTACTCCTCCACCGTGCCTTCCTTCCTGGCCCCTCTCACAGAATTCCATTTCATACAGAGTGCAGCCACCATCCCCACACAGGCCGCCGCGACACCGGCCCAGAAAGCTCTTGTGACAGCCGAGTTGTAGATCGCAATCACCCGTTCCTTCTCTGATGCAGGTACATTCTTCAGAAAGCCCGTCGCTCCCTGCTCTATGACGCTGCCAACGTCTAGACTAGGGACACTAGACAAACCCTCTCGAAGGAGGTTTGTGAAAATACTTTGCGACGCGGAAATAGAAATTGCAGCACCGAAACTAATGGAAAAGCCAACCGCCGCCATACCAACGGGGATATCCTTGGCGTCAAGCGCAGTCTGAATTGCCGACCAAGGTTGGGGGAATGCCAGCCCGATGCCGATACTAAACATGACCTGCCATCCGACCCAGGCAGAATCTGTGGTCTTTGGGGTGAACCTTGTTAGGAACCCGAATCCAATGGCCATCATTGTGGAACCCAGCAACATGAGAGGTGTGTAATATCCAATGGCAGAGACGATGAAGCCGGAGCTGATTGCGGCAATGGAAAGGCTAATAATGGAAGGAAGAAGCATTTGCCCGGATTTAGCTGCTGTAGCACCCTTGATCGCTTGAAACCAGATGGGCAGCTTTGAGGTATGTTAGCCATGTTAAGCTCACCATCGCGAATGGCATCAAGTCAGGAGACTTACAAAGTAATCGATAACGTTAAAGGCCGCCGATGAACAGAAGGCGTAGACTAAGCATAGACCGGCAGTTCTGTTGAGTATCACAGATCGAGGAATTGTAGCGTCATCTTTCTTCAACACCTCGAAAACAATGAAACCTCCAAATGATACTGCGGCGACTACCAGGACAGCAATAACTCTACCGCTGCCCCAGCTGTATGTAGTGCCACCCCATTGGAGCGCTAGCAGGAGACAAACAACGCTTCCAGTGAATATGAGAAGACTCATAGTGTTGAGCTGCTTGATTTTGGTTAAGAATGGCTCCTCGGTAACTTTCTGATTCTCCGGATTCTTGAAGAGGAAGACAATCACAACCATTGTGAATCCACCCACAGGGAGGTTGAGCCAGAAACTACCACATTGCAAGGGGTGTCAGAAGCCGGTTCTCCCAGACAAGATCTGCAGTACTCACCACCATCGCCATGTGACGTAGGTTGTAAGGGCACCTCCAATCACCGGTGCGACGATCATTGCAATGCACTCGAGGCCTCCGACAGTGCTATTGCATATCGGCCTCCAGCGAAGCGGAACTGTATGGGAAATTGCTCTGGCACACGAGCAATCAGTATCAAAAGATGGTCGGCTAGATCAAGAGGGATAGAACTGACATTAAAACCCCGTTAAGGATCCCAGAGGAGCCACAGCCCGCGATGGCCCTTCCGACGATGAACGCAGCTGAACTCGGCGCTGAGGCAGACACAATGGACCCGATTTCAAGGATGGCCACCGCCATAACAAGAACCCATTTTACCCGGAATTGCTCGTATAGCTTTCCAAAAAGAAACTGCGTTGAACATGTTGTAAGTCGGTCTATGGCTCTCGTCAGCTAGTGATCCAGGATCGGCGATACTAGATCCCAAATGAGCCTATATCACGTACATGCTGAGCCATACCATCCAATATCGGTCAATGAATGGAATTCATTGGTCAAGGTGGGAGTTGCTGTGCCCACGATGGTATTGTCCTGTAGTCCTGCGAGTCAGCTGATGTGCTGCAGACGGCGACGCTAATACTTGCAAGCCTAAAATAAAAATCCCAAGCCCCATCGCAAAAAACACGGGCAACTGCTGCCACGGCCGGAAATCCATTGGTTCATTACTACCCCCTAATGCCTCTTCAGTGGAAATTGGCTGGATATTAGGGTCTGTCGCCTGGATAGCTTTTTCGCCATTTCCCCCCATACTATACAGGTAAATGGCATTGCCAGTCGCAGCGGCTGCTGTCAATAAGACTATCCCTACCAGAACAAGATCGCGGTCAACAGAATAAAAGGACGCAGGATCGCAACAAACTGAAATGTGAACTTAGCAGAATGTTGTGAGACCAAACCCGGGCGCCTTGGGATATCCCAGAGCCTGCCCTCATGGGCAGGCTCAGCATATCCCTGCAGCACACCATATTCTGTCTAGGCCACCACGGACTCCCTAATGGTGCTATCCTGGCTCGGAATAATATAAGTACTAAGATCGGCAAGCCAAACCGCTCGGACCACATCTAATAGACAAAGAATTCCTGGCATCATTGCATCCACTATTGGCTAACACCCCTGCAGGCTGGCCCACTAAGTGTCGCCGACTTAGCCGGCCCTATCTCCAGCCTATCTCCCGTTCAGAAAGTATCTTCTAATTTGTAGATAGCAATAGTCATTCTAAGGAGTATGTCTTACGGTATATAATCATCATCAACGCCGGCGGCCATGCTTGGATTCCATACCGGTGCGTGTGAATGTAGACCAGGAGGAGCGGCCCCCGAAGATCATGCTGCAAGATGGAAAACATGCTATATAAAGTCCAGTTCAATAGTTAAATGTTTGTTTAATCTTAATTAAATTTTATATTTTAGAGGAAGATACTACTATACTACTATACTACTATATACATTTAGGGATCAACCACCTAATGTTGGTGGTGTAGTTGGTGACGATACTATATACAGAATAGCCTTTGCCAGCCCAAGCCCTAAGTCAGCCATTGGCACAATTACTAATCTATACAGAACATCTGATTTCCGCTCTTTCACGAACGTAGTATGCGATCATACATGATAGATGATTGATAATGCAATGTGAGATTCCCAGTACTTCCATACCGATATGTCTATCGTGAATATCAATATAGTTGAGAAAGTGTTGGCTTTCAAACCCTGTTAACTCAATCAGACTGACATGATTCACGTGGGCATGTTTCTGCGACAGGAAGGCGGTGAATGGAGGGACTGTTCCGAATATCTGCGTTTTATGGACGCCACTCCAGAGCTACATTTGACCCAGCTGATGCATGAAGTCAAAGTAAGTAGGTAGTAGTTTGTCTTACCAGCAGACGTGGCTGGCTGTGGAATACAATGTCACATGGGCATCGCCCAGGCGAGCAGGAGGATGTCAACTCGCTCACGGTGAGTGATATGGGAGATGACGGTCAGTCTAAGTCTAGCTACAGAAAACAAGAGCCGTTGACTTACTATTTTCCAATAGTCAGCTTGACCTTGGATCCCAGCTTGCTTGACTTCTCTTTCCCGTATATACCAACGTCATCTGAGCTATACCCTATCAACCCATTGGAGATCGATCAACAACTTGATCAACACTTGGTACCACTGCCCACTTTTCTAGATCATGATCTGGACAGTGAAAATCAACTAGTGTTATCTGGGGATGGCTTTATTGACAGAACTGCGTGGCTATCTACTGGCTCAGACCTCCAACAACTACACAGTGCTCGTCCCAATGTCTCATCAAGCACCATGGCCGACGGCACTTCAGCGACTGAGCCAGGCGTCAGTGCCGAGGAATCTGAGCCTACTAACATATCACAGCCCAAAATACCCTCCAGCGCTCGTACTGGTCTCCCCCGGCGCAGGAGCCGCTATCTAATCCGACGGCAGGATCAACAGAGCGGCCCGATTGTTATCCCAAATGCGAATGCAATGGGTCCCATGGAGAGATGGCGTGAGTCTCCACCAGAGGATGAGCCGGCGTCTATATCAGCTATTCTGGACGCCTTGAAAAAACACCAACCCAGCGGTCGACTCAAAGGAGCAGCCGCCCGGCTACACACAACACAGGGCAAAATGTGTTCCGCCATTATAGGCGAGCTCCATCCGCAACAAGCGGCGAATCTAGTGGCTCATCAAATGCGTCTTTCGGCTCCGCCCTATCACATTCTCCTTCTGATGATCCTTTAAGCCGTATCTCTAAAAGCCGGACCAGCAAAAATACCGTGCAGGCACGAGACAAAACTGATAAGCCTCGGCGATTTTGCTGTACCTTCTGTTGTGATAAGTTCAGGAGCAGATATGACTGGGCTCGGCATGAGAAATCACTCCATCTGAATTTGGAGGCGTGGTATTGCGCTCCCCATGGGGCCGCCGTCTTTTCAAGAGTGACAGGAAGAAAACACTGTGTGTTTTGTAACGCACTAGATCCTAGTGCAGCACACCTCGATCAGCACAACCATAATGTATGCCATGGTGACTCTGGCAAGCCCCGCTCCTTTCGTCGCAAAGATCATCTAGTGCAACATCTGCGTCTCATGCATAATATTGACACTTTGCCTCTCATCGATGATTGGAAGATTTCACATTCTGCTGTCCCGTCACGTTGTGGGTTCTGTGAGCACAGTATGGATACTTGGGAACAACGAGTTGACCACCTGGCTGAACACTTTCGGAAAAATGCTACAATGAAAGATTGGAAAGGTGACCACGGGTTTCCACCCTCCATTGCTGCTCAGGTTACGAACTCTTTACCCCCTTATCTGATAGCAGAGGAGTCTCAGAGTCTGATTCCGTTTTCTGCGACCAACACACACGTTCAGGATCATTTTGTGCAGATCTCGTCGCGTGCCCATTATCTTACTGAAGAGCAGAAGGCGAGCCCGGACAAAGTTGCCGAAGATGCCCAAGCAGAGGCTGCCGCTAAGCCAAACATTTCCATGTCGGAGCTCAGCTCCTTTACGCAGGTCCTTACACTGCATTTAAGTCACTATGCCCAAGAGAAAATCAAGCAGGGTGTCATGCCTACAGACGATATGTTCCAACAGGAAGCAAGACGAGTGCTTTACGATTCCGAGGACTCGTGGAATCAGACTATCGCTGATAACCCGGAATGGCTTTCTGCATTTCGACATCTACACTGTGGGGAGAGGAACAATATCGAGCCCAGATCTGGAGGGGTAGAGTCGGTAGATCACCACCTGGAAGACATCCCTCAGAGTGGTATAGGGAGATGAATTAATTTGCTCACCTTTCACTAAAATACTGTTCTATGTTAAGTGCAAACTATCCTCCGTACTTATCTCTTCTCCCTCTTCCCCTTCCGCTGTATCCGCCACGTCCGGGTGACCAACTGTAGCTTTCCCTCTGCAGTTCTCCAAATCCCAAAGAAATTCGTCGACCTTGCTTCTGTGACCTGGATATCAGACCCAAATAACCACAAACTCTGACTGCAGCCCTCTTTATTCGCTTGCTGTTAGCGAGGGTTGTGAACTCATAGTTTTCAGTGGCTTTGCAGACTCTGACCCGCCTGGCCAAACCCGGACCTGTCAATAGCACTGGTAAGCGGATACCTTGGCCGGCCGATATAGATGGATTTGAGGAGGGCTTGAGGTATGGCCAGTACGAAACGATGACACACAGAATAGCACCCCGAAGAGCCTAGAAGCCTAAGCCGCCATCCACACCCACAAGGGCTGGCCGGATGCAGAGCAAGGAACCTGCACGATTCCAAGGCAACCATCCATGTCCGTCCAGCGCACATGACAGTTGCTCGGGCTCAACACCAGGTAGGGAAATTCAAATGGCGGAGATAGAATGGACGTAGCTTCCCATATAACCCCGGTTGGCCTTCATATCTCCACACTCGCAGATGACTCTAGCACAAGAGATCCATGGGGTATGGACTATGGTGCCTCCCATCCTGATGCTGCAAACCACCGCGCGGCCATACTATCCGTGAATAGCTTTTGGGTGGCTAATTCTGAATCATTCTTGTAGGGACTGACTTTGGTTCATCGGTTCAGGCGACTTGGAGTTTCAAAACGTCAAGTTTGTTGAGACTAGGTGGGCGAGAAGGCTGGCCACCGATGAATTGAAGGGGGTGGGACTCGTCAAGAGACATCCTCAGTAGGTCAAGGCAAGAATCTGGCTTATTGGTGATCGTGAATCTAGTATAATACGGTAAACAATCAAGAAATACTTGTTAATAACAAACCCTCTCAATGGAAACAACTGCGCTTTGTAATAGTGACACCTTGGAGACGGTCTAAGGGATCGCTAACAACATGCTCGAATCGCTGTCCTTCATCACCTCAGTTGCCATCGAGTGATGAAACTCTCCAGCTCTTCTGGTAGGAACATATTGCGTGTGTCAACCGTGACTAGGGAGATCCAGCAAAAGATAAAAAGGGCGTCCAAGGCGTAAGGCGCAAGGCGGCGATAGAAAATTTACGCCAACTCAAAAGTGATTGGCAGAGGTGCTACTTCGCCTCTCCCATGAATCCACTGAGAATTCGTAAATGGCTTCGAGTCCAGCATAAATTCTATCCTAAACGCAGAGATGGATGATGAAGCTGTTATTCCGAGAGGCGTAGGGCGTAGGGCACGGCCGGCACATTTCTGCTTCGGGAAACCGACCCGAATCGAAGTTCTTGAAGACAGTCCTATACACCCTATGCATGCCCTATGGCTTCGGTGATTGTTTATAAAGATTATAAACCTGCATTGGAATTCGGCTAGCCTGCTGAAGGAAATGTCTGAAACATCGAGTTCTTTATACCACTCTCAATGCGATTGTTCCGTGTCAAGCACGGGCTCATGACATCGCCTTTACCACGAGTCTCAAAGACCTACCATTCAATGACACGATCCTTTTCTATGCCTCATTCAGAGTCACCACCAAGGATCCACGTCCTCGGACTTGGAAGTATCGGCACCTTTACCGCCCATGGTCTGTCCGAAATCCCCAACAGGCCTTCCGTCACTCTCCTTCTCCATCGCGAATCGCTACTAGGCGGATTCCAGGAGAACGGAAACCAAATCCTACTTACAACACGCGAAGGATCCCAAATCAGGCACCGTGGCTATGATCTGGAAGTATACCGGGAAAGGGGATGGTACGCCGAGCCTTCATCACCATCCTCAGAAGCCATAAGCACCAACATCACGCACCTCATCATCAGCGTCAAAGCAACACAAACCGTTTCAGCGCTACAACCCCTCAAGCACCGGCTAGACGCTAACTCCACCATCCTCTTCCTCCAAAACGGCAGCGGCATGATCGATGAAGTCAACGAATCATTGTTCCCTAACCCGGAGACACGACCCAACTACATCATAGGAGTCATCTCGCACGGCGTAACGCTCAACCGACCATTCAACGTCACGCACACTGGCTTCGCGGCGATGTCCTTGGGACTAGTTCCTCGCTCCCAAGAAGCACCCCGTTCCCGGGAGTCTTCATGTTCATACCTCCTCGATAATCTCCCCCTCTCGCCCCGGCTGAACGCAACATCATACCCCTATGCGGAAGTCCTACAGATCCAGCTCGAGAAACTAGCCGTCAATGCCTTCTGTAACCCCCTTTGTGCCTTGAATGATGCGAAGAATGGGTTCCTGTTCACCATCCCCGACACGCGCAGGGAGATTCTTACGGAGATCTCGAACGTCGTGCTTGCGTTACCGGAGTTGAGGGATGTTGCGGGTGTAAAGGAGCGGTTTGCTGTGGATAGGCTGGAGGCAACAGTGAATGCGATTTTGACTAAGACGGCTGAGACGACGTGTTCGATGGTGTGGGATCTGAGGGCTGGACGCGAGACGGAGGTGAGGTTCATTAATGGGTATTGGGTGAGGAGGGGGAGGGAGGTCGGGGTGAGGACGCCAGTAAATGAGTACTTGGTGGAGGAGGTGACGAAAAGGAGTCGTAGATAATTGAAATCAACTGGTTTTGGAAAGCCTTATTCCCTGTAAATGGTTATTGGTCTGAGTTATCTGTGCTGCAGAGTCTAGTAGTGCTCAACGGTTAGGGCATGTCTACCATCATCTGTTACGCTGTTTCCTTTGGATTTTTCAGTGGAGTGGCTATCAGTGTTTCTAGAGTATGTGAAGTAGAGGATTTTGGGAAAGAATCGGAGCTACATATGCCATTGTTAACATTGGTACGTTGATAGGATACCACCTTCAGGAGCTATCCAGCAGTATAACGGTAGTGAATACTGGAGGCTCATCATTCTAGGGGGAAGTGTTGTATACGGTATTTGCCTTGCCTTTAGATCCATTGAACGAGGCCAAAGATAAACAGGAGGGTGTTTATCATTTGCCGAAGTCGCCTAAACTTGCACGATTGCAAGCACTCGCGACATATCAATGTCATCTACGCTGCCTTAGCATGTTTGATCCCAGCCCTATGTTGGACGGAGGACACCGCATACGGAAATCCAGCAGATACGTCTTCTTCCACTTGCTCCAATCCTTTCTGCATTTTCCTCATCCATATACTTGTGCGTGCTATCCTTCCCTGGAAAGCACGAGACCTCACGATCGTTTTCCGTTCACTGCTATTAAGAGAATTACAATAGCGCTTTCATCAACAAATTGAGGCATCACTGACTAGCTTCCATCGTTGGACTCGACGGCTGCACAGCAACAAATACGCCAATAGTTGTTACAAAGCCGAGGTATGCCTGAGGACTCAATGGCTTTGATCCCAGTTGATAAGAACGATGATATGCTTTGGAAGCTTGGTTGTTAATGCCTACTCTACGTATGTGGCATCCTTCTTTTCTTTATTTCTTTCTGCCCGTTGAGAACAAATAGTCAAAGGCAGCATCTACTCTCTCACAGATGTGTTTAGTTGAGAGTGGAATTATTGTCGCTTTGGTATGCAAACTCCCACTGGACGTTTATGCAAGTAAACCCTGCGACAAGAAATATATCTTCAGAGATACCGTGGACACCTTCTAGACTATTTGGCATCGCCCTTGATACTAATAGAACCTGTGATAGAGACGATATACATAAGAACTCGACATACATTCTCGCATTTCCCTTGAGGAGTAAAACCCTACAACCTACAGCCGCAGACGCAGACTCTGGACATTTACCATCCTAACTACACATACAAATTAAGACGAATCACTTCCCCCAACAAAGTCCTTCTCAAAAGCACCACAGCTTTCTCCAGAGACACATAACAGCGCATCAGTAGTGAATATCTCCCAATTGGCGTGGTACTATAACAAACCGACCCATCATGCAGCATGAAAAAAAATACATGTTGGATATATTTTACCCGTAGTACCAGACTAGTTCCACAGACAACGTCGGTATCAAACCGAGTGGATATCTGCTGACGATGCATACGTACATCTTCTACATTCAACAATCACCAACACACAAACCGAATAAAAATAGAAGACAGCGATAACTGAAAAAAAAAAAGATCCTTAGAATCTCAACAAACAGGGCGCTTAACGTTCCCGTTATGCGGATTTCTCAAAGGGATGCGCTAAGAGGTTCTAGCTGGGGATCAGGTCCCCACCGCGGATGCAGCGTCAGCAACACAACAGCAAACACCCATATCCAGTGGGAAGCACACCCAGCGGCAAAGGCTGCCTTAGCTCCAGGGCTGCAGGTCACTAGAAACAGGCAATTCGGGGGATATTCCTTGGTATGTGCATTACATTCTGGAGATGGGATGTACAGTGTACTGTGCAGAACAGGCGCTAATGCACAGCCCACTAGAGATTCTAAGACATGGGAAGGAGAGAAAAGGCCAACGACAGTAGGATGCGTCAAAAACGGTTTGAAGGCAGACAGTAGGTAGGTGCACGACGGTGGGGTATTGGAGGGCTGATCGATGATGGAATCAAACGATTCTATGCAGGGGGGGGTTGGGCGTATCGCTGGGATTCAGGATCGGTGCAACTGGAATCGACTCAAACGCGACAAGGGCCCCCTCATCCCCTCCCCCCTTGTCTGGACTTTGAGCATGTTTCATAATGATGATCTAATTGTTGATTCTAGAAGATGGGGACAGCTTTGATAGGTGGTCTCGTGACCATGGTTGAGGCCATATCCTCGGGCAAGAGATATGTCGACAAACTCAATTACCCCGAGAAATAAATATATCTTCCAAACTCGTATTAGTAGACTACTGGTTCTCGATAGTCGGGAGTGGCGAACTTCTCTTTGAATAATTCTACGATCTTCCCCTCAAACCCTGATGTACATAATACAGGATACATGCAGAGGTGGCAGGTAAGGGGGCAAAACGACCACTTACATATGATATGCGATGATCTGTACGGATGTGCCGTGTAGACGTACATCTTCTGTGGGAAATTTTTTGTAAGCGCCACAGACAGTTTCTGTTGCATGCATTTTTGCAGTTTTGTGCTCATGAGGGGTAAAATAGATTCGTAATTCTCGCCATTGTTGATGAAAGTGTCTCAAAAGAGTGGAACAGATTTCCGATTAGGGATTTGTAGGTGGTTTCCCCCCTTAGCGTACGGGGGAATCGAGATGGCGAACACTCTCTCTTATACCGGGGTCCTGTAGTTACTAGCAGAGTAGGACTAGTAGGACTAGTCCCATCCCACGCATAGGGAAAGACAAAGACCATGCGATTGAGGGATCACAGACCAAATAATCAGACGACAAATTGACTTCCTCATGGAAGGTGGTCATGTGCCCCGTGAAATCTGGGGAACCCAAAGTGGAGCCCCGTTACTTCAGCCACGTACGGTATCGGTAAACTCAGTAATTTTACCCAGAGCCGATGGGCTGGGGAAGGAGTACCAAGTAACTTACTAACTGGAGTTATTGAAGTGTTTCCAGACGCGACTTTCGTCTTGTCGGAGGAATTGTGAACACAACCAAGCCTCCGGGAAGATCGTGCGGGGTAAATAAAGTAGTGATAATTCTTCGACTCAAAGAGGCAACGAGTGTCGTGGATGGACCAACATTAGGTGGTTGATCCCTGAATGTATATCTGATGTATGTACTTTGTTGATGTTGCCAGCCTGGCAATGGCTGGTGATCTCACTTGGTTGGTGGGTTCTCTATCATTCCCCCCCCTCAGATTAGATGGTTGCTGGGATTAATCAACTGAGATAGGGAACGTTATCCATTCATACCCGTCTCTGATATCATCAGAGCGTTGCTTATCACTACTATCTATCCACCTATGTACATATCGTCATCACCCGCGATAAGAGCCCTCTGCCCCAAAAATATGAAGAGAGTCCATCTCCAGTTATTAGAGTTGGAAGTGATAGCAACCGATTAGGTTCCTATCTCAACATTGTTGTTGGATCCAATGCTGCTATCACCAAGGGAATCGTTGTTGCACTACTAGTAGTCGACGAGATTCCGTCTAAATCTATCCAGCTCATTCACACCAATCAGGGGAGTTGAACCATTGATCCATGAAAGGGTAATCATCCACACCTGCCACCGATTTGTGATGATGAGGTGGCCAGATTACACAGTGAGCTCATTGTAGAACAAATGAGATGGATGGAAAGCACGGAAGATATCCCCGCGGGTCAATCCAGAACGCAACTCAATCGAAGGTCAAAGAACACCTTTTATAAATCTTACCACTAGGAGCGTCACGAGTCCAAGTCGTAGGAATTAGTAGGAAGTAGTAGTGTTGATGGGAGAGTACCGGTACTTCGGTGGGCTGACCAACAACAACCGGTCCTCGGAAGGGATGTTGGGGATCTTTGCGAGGATCGATCGCGTGATCCTCACCAGGGCATGACCTGAGGCCAATCGAGCGCATCCGGATGGGGTAGAACCATTATCCTTGAGGACCCGTGGACGATGCCACCCCGACCCTTGACCAATTCATAGTTGAGGTCTTTTATGAAGTGCATACAGGCAGTTGAGACACGCAACCACCCTCCTGCAAGGACAAACCTTACAGACACACTCGACGAGGCGGTCAAGCGGCTGCAGCGTTTTCTTCGCCCTCACCGCCAAACATGTAGGCTGGCATGTTCCTTAGTACACTTCATAGTATGGAGTAAGTAAGCATGCCATGCCAGCCACGGGGTCGTCGAAACGTCAATCTCCCTCGAGGGCATTCGTGTCATTCGAGCTGTGCTACATCATACGTTCATCTCCCCATTCCCCTTCCCCGCCTCCTGTCTTAATAGATACTCCATCCTGAAACGAAACGTCAAGGACACACAATCAAATCCCCGCAAAACTGGGTCAAGAGTCGTTCCAGTTGCTCAAGTCGTTTACTACGCACTGGAGAAAGTCTCCCGCGTGGAGGAGAAAACGGGACATTCAGCCGTTGGATCGCGACTCTTCCGCCGGGCAACACAAGAGAAAGCATGTGTGGTTCATTCATCGGCTTTTCCCTGGGACCAAGATCGGACGAACCATGAGCGTGTCAAACCTTGTAAACCTCGGAGAGAGAATTGATCTGAAAAATTGGACCTAATAGAGCAAACAAAAGTTTCCCGTTCGTTAAATGATAAACAGAAAATTCAGAAAAAAGAAACGAAATCAAAATAAACTCGAAGGGAGGCACAGGTACATCCGTAGTACAAAAAATTATTCATCATCATCACCACCATTCTAAAAAATAAACCTGCAACCATTTCATCTTCCCCATACACGCTATCCACAATGATCATCGTCGAAGCTGCCCCGGGATTTTATTTTATTTTCTTTTTCCTTGTCGAGGGAGTGGATGCTGCCATTATTGGCCACCAGGCCACCACAATGTGCTGGCGTCATGCAGCCTGGGAATAGTGCCAACTCGGCCATTCATCATTGGTCCCGATCGGCATTAGCGGCAGTGTGAGGATCCGAAAATGGAGTAGCGTTACCGCCACCGTTGCTCCGCCTTCGGGGCGAGGCAAAATCGAAAATGGAAGCAATGATGATGATGTATCATTCATCATCACCCATGTGGAGCATCTCCCGTTACGCATTTCCAATCCCCTTCGCGGCCGAGGACGGAGGAGGAAAGGAACCTTCATCCGATAGGGTCGCGGGCGTTCTCATTACCCAAGGTCTTCTATTTTTGTCACTGGTCCCGGTGGGTAGTATTGCTATGAATGGTATCAGGAACTGACCACTACACTGCATAACGATGGAGACGGAGGGGGGGAGGACCCTGGTCTGGACCTGCAGGAACTTGGCCTTAGTCGGCACAGGACGGACCACGTCCCATGCCGCTTCGATGCCCGGGCGGCTGCCTGTAATATCTGTCCTAACGAGTAGTATTATCTCCCGACCTTATTGCTCCCCGTCTGCCTTATTGATGCAATTAGGTAGCAGCTTGAGCACACATGTCGTATTAACTTTGGACAGGCTGGAACTTATGCCACGCTATGTCCCGTGCTAAGTCTTTAATTTTTCAATTAAGGCCTCATAAACTTTGAACTAGCGCATCAAAAGTCGCATGGGTTGTTGGACTGCGCAGTAGGTTGATATACTATCAATGCTCATATTGGGTTAGATAACATATTCGGCAACGATCACTCGGGCAATTGAATAGTTCGCAGGAATGACGGAACGAGCTTCATTTGATGCAATTCTCAATGCCAGCCATCATGACAGCGGGTGGATTGTAAGGACAACAATGGGAAACGGGAATGAATGCCTTGTCACAAAGGCAGCCAGGAATGGTCTTCCATCATCAAGAATTAAGAATATTACTAATAACTAATTTCGTTGGGATTCTTCGTCATCTCTGACGCGATCGGGAATAATTGAACTGAAAAACGGGTAAATTACTGGGTGTAACAGATGTCTGAGCCATACATACCATACCTTTTTCTCTTACAATGGAATGGGAAGAGGGGGGGGTGGAAGGGACACCAAAAAATAGAGAAGGGAAGGTAGATACTCATCCATGACACCGAAAGTGATAATGGTGATGATAAAGATAATGGGAAACATTTGGGGGGATGCAGCGATATCCGTTCTGCCATCAGAAGTATGATTCATTCAGGGGGGTGTGGAGCCTACGCGCCGGAAACAGTCTAGCCGCGTCTTCTGCTCGACCTGCATCCATCGAAAAGGTTGGTGGGCCGACGAAGATCGCACGTATCGATACCACGAGGTACTGAAGGACCTTTTCTTTACTGCTGGGCAGCATTGGGGGGAACTTGGCAGTACCTTATTGTTGGGGGACCATTCGGACGAGGTATTGGTACGGTAACGAATTGTAGTCATTGGCTGATCGGACTCCACCGTGTTAGTCCGACTACCCAGTCAGCAAAAGCGCTCCGTCAGGTTCTCGCTCGTTCGCCCAGTTTCTGGCAGGGAGTGGATTGGCCTGCCCTCCACCCTCCTACTGAGAAGTAAAAGGTTCCGACTGCCGGTCCCCAGGCCCATTTGACTGACTGTTTCGCCCCCCCCCTCTGGTTATCATCCGGACCTCCTTATCCATCCATCCCTATCGCTCCTGCTGTCAACTTGATCCGCTCACCTCGACTCACTCATCACCGTCCGCCTATACCTACCGAACCATCTTCCTCTTTCCTTCTTCTCTTCCTCTTCCTCCCTCCTATCACCCGTCTTCTCTCTCCTCCTTCTCTGCATCCCGTCCGTCGCTCCTCTGCACATTGCTCCTTCTTCCTTCTCCATCGTCTCCCAACACAGCTTCCGTCGCCACCCGTTATCGCCAATCTCCCAAGTGTCCTCGGACGTCCCTACTCGCCTCCTCGTTGCAGCAAGAGCATATTAGGTTTCAAAGCTTCAGACTATATCAGTGTCAGCTCCTAATTCGATCTACTGCCCAAGTTTCCTGCCTCAGTCCAATCCAACTCGATATTGTAGTGCCACTGTCCTGTGCCTGCCCTGCCGAACACCTCGGGTGACTCATTCTCAAGCCAACGTGTAAGGTCACTTCGGACCCACGACTCTCTCCAATCTACCGACCGGAGTACTGCTACGTTTCATCTTACCTACATTGAGACTACGTGTGAGGGCGTCGACTTGCAAGACTCAGACCGACGACTTCGTTGTCCTAGACTCCACCGTTCGCAACCTGAGCCGGTTGCTGGTATTCGGTTCTTCAATTTGCCCAACCTAGGGAAATCTGAAGACGCCTGGTACCAGTTGTCCTGAGCTTCAGCGCCTCTATATATCAATCTTCTGCCAATCCAGGACTATTTTGTTGCTCAGTCATCCTATGAGTCTATAGCGTCATACCTCATTTTGACCCTCCCTGAGTCACGACCGCCCTTGTCCTTCAACCTGGTGTTCGAAGGTCTTTAATAACGACAACTGTTTCTACATCTGGCATTTACGATATCACGCAGCGTTTTGATTTGCTCTTGCTCGTCTTCTTCACTTCCATCTTCCATCTTATTTGATTCGTTTTCTCGTCCATCCGCCGGACGTCGTCTTTCTCTTCAACACACTCTCTTTATCGCCATACTTAGTTGACTTTCGGCTTCGCCCACATCACTGAAACGATATACAGATGAACCCATAACAGTCTCTACAACTTTCCTAGCGTTGTCAATTTCCTTTGGGTTGCTTTGACTTGCGCTCTGCGCTGACTCGTCCTCGTCTATTTCCTTTTGTCTCATCTCATATTTATATGATCTGCTAAACCGACACTCCACTGTTCGATTATCTTATACTCAAATTCTTTTTTTCCTTTTTGATCTCTTCTCTTGGGTTTTCACCGTTACGATTCATTGGGCCGGCATTACAATTCTTGACTATTGGTTATATCCAATCTTCGTTGCCCGCCCGCTCTGTTGAAATCTCGTCCCGCGAGGCAGGTCTTTTCCGTCGACAGACCTGCAATTGTGTTTCCTAATCTCCGACCACCTTTTTACTGTTTCGATCATCACTCGACCATGTCGTACCTCCCTAACAGCTTCGTTGAGGGGCAGCTCCTGGATGGGCGCTTCCGCACCGTTGCTCCCCTGAACCATGGCTCTTTTGGCATGGTCTTCCTCGCATATGATATGAAGACTGGCCAGGATGTTGCTGTCAAGTGCATGGTGAAAGGGGCACTGCCTGATGATCGTTTCGATGAGCTCTTCTGTCATCGTCGTCTCGGATATCATCCGAACATTGTCAACCTCATTCACTCGTTCGAGACTGAGACCCACATGTATCTCGTCTTGGAATACTGTGCGAATGGCGATCTCTACGAGGCAATCAGACTCAACCGTGGTCCCTTGGAAACCGAGCATGTACGGGATTTCATGCTGCAATTAGTGAGCGCTGTCGAGTTCATGCATGCCAAAAGTCTATATCACCGTGACATCAAGCCTGAGAATATCTTCTTGATGCAGGATGGTTGCATGAAATTGGGCGATTTAGGTCTAGCAACTGGCGAAGCTGGTGCTATGAGGCCTGCGTGGGAAGCGATCGTTACATGGCACCTGAGCAATACGACCCGGCTACCACAGGATACTCTCCTGCCAAGGCTGATATCTGGGCCGTTGGTATCTGCTTGCTCAATGTCCTCTTCGCTAGAAACCCCTTCGCAACGCCAACCGAATCCGATATCTTGTTCGCCGACTATGTTCGGGACCGCCAATCTCTGTTCGACATCTTCCCGAACATGTCTCAAGATACTTTTGAGATTCTGAGACTTGCACTGGCCATCGACCCTAACAAGCGCTCGCTCTCCGGCATCCGTGATGCGATCCTCCGGACTGTCACCTTTACCATTGATGACGAGGGTCTCGATGACTTCTGCACGGATGACCGTGAAATGGTACCTGCCAGCGCCAATCGCGAGCCTCTTCGCACCCCTTCGATCCAGAGCCCCTTCGTCAACCAAGGCGACTCGTTCCCTTGGGCCAAAGCCCTTCAGTGCAGTCCGCCCCAGGATATCCGGAAGTTGTCCGCAATTCCCGACGACAGCTACGACGAGGATCTCTTCCCACCATCGGAGACGGCTGGTACTTCCTGGTTTTCAGTTCACCAGGGTACTCCGTCCATGGCTTCTGTTATGGAGTCTGCTTTGGGTGACTCATACCGCTCAACCGCGTTCAAAAAGATTGAGCCCCGCTTCCCACCCCTGTCCGACCCTGTCACCATCACAGGGTCTTTGCCCAGCCAACCACCCAAGCCTCTGCCTTCCCTTTCCATGGTATTCGGTAAGAAGAAGGAAGACCAAATTTCCAAGAGCTGGAGTGACCTGTGGGATGAGGACGAGGAACTGGAGAGTGAAGAGACTGAGTTGCAGCAACGACGTGAGCAGAACTCTCGTAGCTGGAGCCATGACAGTAGTAATCCTGAGCTCGTTGGCCCTTCCAGCGTTCTTCAGGATGTAACTACATCAATGCTCAATATCCAGTTACAGGACGAGGCAGTTCCCACCGCCGAGGCCCGTGCCATTCCTGTGCAGCCACTCCACGACGAGAACACCACATCCAAGTCGGCGCCTACTTCTCCGCAAAGTTCATCGAAGAAGTCGAACCTGGATAAATGGGCCGCTTTGGGTGACCGTCGACGGAATTACAAGCCGGCCGAGGTGTCCTTCAAGCAGAAGAAGTTTTTGAACAACATGGCCTGGCGGAAAGACTGGGGTCTGGGCTCGTCAGGGTTCGACTATGGATCCTGGGCGAAGAAGGAACCCGTCTCTCCAGAACGTCGCCGTCGCCCATTCCTGGAGAAGGGGTGGCGTCGCGATGCTGTGGAGTCCTCCAAGCTTGCATATTCCAAGCCAGCAAGTGGCTATGATGGAAGCATCGATGAAGACCTTGACCTGGTTGGTGGCTGGCACGACCTCCACCTGTAAGCGCCAACAATGTCGTTACTTTTGGCTGCGCTCCACGTCCCTCACATCGTGTTGCCCTATAGAATCTAATTACATCACGACCAAGAACTACCGACCACTTTACCTTTTTTGTTTGCTCAGTGTTCTTTGCGTTTTCTTTTTTTAACCTAAACTCTTCAAACCAATTTTGCATTTCTCCACTCCGTCATGTTGCGCCGGGCCCTGCGTCGACATGACTTTATTTTCCAAGCTTTTATAGACACTTTGTGTGTGACATCAAAGCGGCCCAATATGTTCTTTGTTTCTTTTTCTTTTTTTTACTCCTGTATAATATAACTACTGGTGGTGGCAAGCAGTTCAAAAGTGACTCATCAACTCACAACCGGAAGGTTTTTGGGGAGTCTTTACGCTTGTTTGATTTTGCTATTCTTTTTCTTCCTCAACTTTCAAACTGTTCGAATATTATATTTCTCAACAAAATGGTTCAATGTGATGGTGATAGGACGGCGGCGCAAAGGCAGAAGCAATATGACGGGAAAGGGCACTCTTCAACGACAAATCCGAGAAAGAAAGCCTACGAGAGACGGGATATCGATCTTTCTGCGCTCACGTCCCGGTCTGACCCAGGTGGATGATGTACTGGACTGGATTCTTTGTACTGTAGTTTAGCTGGGGATAGCGGAATGGGTGTGAAGTGAACGATTATCTACATCATGGTGGAAATACAAACCCAAAAGTGATTCTCGTGGACTTTTCCGTTTCTAGTATTCGTAGTAGTAGATTCATGGGGGTTCCAGTATACTTGGACGAAGTGGTCTTCGTGTCTACTATTGCTAGTAGTACGTAGATGGCGCAATCAATGTAATTTCATTTCCCAACGATCGGCGGTGACGCGAGGCGGTCACGAGCGCTACAGACAGACCGCCATGCGCAGATGTCACTTGTCAAGCTTCAACATCTCTCTCGACAGGATTTTTATTCTGTATAGTTGTATTCTACTTTTCGATTGCACAGGATAATTTGATTGGTATTCTACGTCCCTTGTGCAATTGCCAGTTGTCCTCTTGCCTCCCCGCCGCGCAGACAAAGAATCAAAGATTACCCAACGCCGATAAGCTCGGGACTTTTTGCCTTTCCCTGCGCTCAGTTGACGATAGGAAATCGCCACAGTCGTAATATCGCCCGGACAATGCATCCACGACTCAATACCAGTATAGCTAACTAACGCCGTGACTCACCTGTCGTACTATCGAACCTACGATCAAACCACAAGTGTGCGCGATGGTCCCCACGTGGGCAGCAGCGGCATGGACATCCCTGACGACAGCGTTGATCCTCCCTGGGATCCCGGGCGCTGCAGCCGAGAGTAAGCAAGCGATATGCCTAGCAAGGCACTGGAGTGAGGTGGAAGCGGACTTCATTCAATGGCCCATTTGTGTCGAATCGCGATGGGAGCGAACCGCCCCCAGGATCACTCAGGCGCGCCGAGATCCCCTGACCAGATCGTTTCGGTGACCATTTCGGAGGGATCGCCGAGTACAACTGCGATTCCAGCCCCTAGTGGACAACCTGACCATGAAATTGACACCGACTCTCCCCTTGACAATTCAAACTTCCTCTCGTTCGAAGACTGGAAAAAGCAAAACCTGGCGAAGGTGGGCCAGTCCGCGGAGAATGTTCGCGGACACAGACACGCGGGTGGGAAAGACGACCGACGAAGGCCGACGGGGATCAATAATGCATTGGATTCGTTGGGAGAGGATGCTGAGATTGAGCTTGACTTTGGTGGTTTCGGCGCTGATGCGTCTGACGCGGCGAAGCCTACGTCTTGGGGAGCAAGTTTACCTACGGCCGGTATAACTGGTGCGGGTGCTGTGGCCGGCGCAGAAGATGCGGAGACCTCTGTGTCTGCCGATCTGCGGAAGGCTGCCTCGCGTGGGAAGGACGCCGGCACGACTTGCAAAGAACGGTTCAATTATGCATCGTTTGATTGTGCAGCAACCGTGCTGAAGACGAATCCCGAATGTAAAGGGTCATCATCGGTCTTGGTAGAGAATAAGGACAGTTATATGCTCAATGAATGCCGCGCAAAGAACAAATTCCTCATTCTCGAATTGTGCGACGACATTCTGGTTGATACTGTCGTTCTTGCCAACTACGAGTTCTTCAGTTCTATCTTCCATACCTTCCGTGTGAGCGTCGCTGATCGGTATCCGGCCAAGACCGACCAATGGAGGGAATTAGGTGTCTACGAAGCGCGTAATACCCGCGAGATTCAAGCCTTTGCAGTCGAAAACCCGCTCATTTGGGCTCGATATGTGAAAATTGAGTTCCTGACACACTATGGGAATGAGTTCTACTGCCCTCTCAGTTTGGTCAGAATCCATGGAACGACCATGCTGGAAGAATATAAACACGACGGTGACACTAATCGTGCCGACGAGGAGGCCGCTGTGGAGGCGCTGGAGCCGAGTCCTCTTCCAGTCGAGCCTGACGTGAGAGACGTCGCACAGCAGCCTCCAACCACTGTGGCCGTGTCTGATGAACCTGCCATTGAGCCAACAGTTATCATCGAGGCGCAGGGATCTTGTTCCTATCAGGGTATAGAGGTTATCAGACTTTTACAGCAGGGCGTTTCCACACCCGTGGATACTTGCGATATACGTACTGCACCGACTGGAGCTGGGAATGACGCGGCTAACCAATTGACTGAGAGCCGCCCGAAGGCGAACGAAGAAACTACTCCAAGTGCAGAAGCTTCAGTACCTGTCTCTCGGGTTGACCCCTCGGATAAGGGCTCGGTGGGCGGCCAGAAAGTAACAGGGCCTCCCCGTGCGAGTCCAGATTCGGCCTCTTCTATGACACAAGGTACAGAAACGGTGCGACAGGATGCGACACATGAGTCCGAGATTAAGTCGGTCAGTTCCCCTAAGGAGGAGTCCAGCATATCCTCGGAATCGGTGCGGCCTTCCGGGACGCAGCCTCCATCCTCGAACCCCACCACCCAAGAGTCTTTCTTTAAGTCCGTCAATAAACGGCTGCAGATGCTAGAGTCCAATTCGACTCTATCGTTGTTGTATATTGAAGAGCAGTCTCGGATCCTACGGGATGCGTTTAGCAAGGTAGAGAAACGCCAGCTGGCCAAAACCTCCACGTTCTTGGAGAACTTGAACGTGACCGTTTTAAACGAGCTGAGGCAGTTCCGCGAACAGTACGATCAGGTATGGAAAAGCGTTGCCCTGGAATTCGAGCACCAGCGAATCCAGTACCATCAAGAGATCCACTCGATCAGTGCCCAGCTCGGGGTTCTAGCCGATGAGTTGGTGTTTCAGAAGCGAGTGTCCGTGATCCAGAGTATTATGATCCTCTTCTGCTTCGCTCTTGTCCTCTTTTCACGTGTTCCGGTGGGCACGTACATTGATATACCGCGTGTGCAGAATATGATGAATCGCTCCTATAGCCTGCGCTCGTCATCGCCGATATTTTTCGGCTCTCCTTCGGCAAGCCCAAGTTCGACGCGACCTACGTCGTCGTACCGGCCCACGGGGCGCCATCGACGCAATATGTCGGAAGACTCACAGGAAGAACCACTCAGTCCGACTATTGCATACTCTCCCCCGACACCTACGTCCGACCCGCCTAGCCCTGACGAAGTGGATAAAAGGCCGGCCCCTTCTCTGGATACTGTCAGCATGCCGGACCTGGCGCCGCCCCACTTCCGGTCGCACAGCAGTCCTCCAGTACTCAACCCTGCCGACGAGGAAAGTCCGAGTGAAGAGAGCCCGATATCGTATGAATCACGGGGATCATCTGACTATGATTCTCCAGGTTCTACGGAGAGCAGCGAGCCGATTTTGGCGAGCAACAACATACAACAAGAAGGATGAATATGCGCTGAGTACACACGACCAGCTGCTTTGACTATCCTTATTGATGATATCCTACGTGACCCTACGTGTATCCGAGTCGTGTCATTTGTGGCAGTCATTGTTTACTGGCCCATGTCATTGACGTCACCGAGGAGGCATTGATTTCATCCTTGAGTGCCCATTTATTCCTTGGCGGAACAGCTGGCCTGCCGCCGATATGACGGTTGTCCGGGAGATATGGAAGCCCTCTTCCTCGAGGAATTTGCCTCTTGAAGTATGATTGTTTATCGGTATGGGTAATGGTCGCTTGGAATGATGGGCACTTGTAACAATGGTGCAGAGAACTAATATGGTTGTATTATAGGACCACAAAGGTGTGTATGTTTATTCTGCGGTGGAAGGTGGAAGGTGGAACTGTAACGAGTGAAAAACTCCTGTAATTAGAGGAACATACCTAATGATCCTAATGACTGAACGAAGAAATGAACGGCGATATGCATGCTATGAATGTGTAGAAGGCGAGATAATGATGATGTAAAATTCGGGCGGTTGCCATGACAACAATCAACAACGCGGCTTTTTCGCTTTTGCAGCCAATTTCTTCCGCTTCTTATCCAATTTCATCCCTCGCTGAATCCATTCAAAATCCACTTCAAGCAGAAGCTACAGAAACCATCCTCTCTATCTGTTCCACAGACATATAAACGAATAACATCTACTTCACACAACTACAATGGAGTCTCCTTCGCATCCTCTTGCTGATCGCTCTACCAACACTCATCTGGTCACCACCGAGAAGGCCAACGAGCTCAAGGCTGCCCCCGCCAAGATCGAATCAATGGAATACCACCGACAAGTGCTCCAGGGCAAGTTGGAGAGCGGAGACAAGTGAGTGGATTGGATTGGATCTTTCTACCGGAAGAGGTGGTAGACTAACAGGTGTTTCAGGCAACAAGCCAGCTATGTATCGCCTTCGGATGACATTATGAGCCCGTGCTCCAAGAAATTGAGCGACTTGAAGGGCAAGCGCTTCAAGAAGTATGTCCACTGTCTTATTGCCTTTTGGTTATGCCCTGCTTGGTGTTTCAGTGTTTAACTTGGTGGATTTGATATACTGACGTGAATGACCTGTGCTGCAGTGCTGGCAAGCCCCAATCACTATTCGCCAAACTAGGCAAGAAGAACTTCGAGCAATCTGCTGCCAACCATAACGCCAATGAGGCCGAGATGCCGAAGTAATCGACGTTCCAGAATCCCTTGCATCTCATGCGCCGGCCGCATGGATCTTGGGGATGGTACCTGGACAGGATTATCGGTTGTTTCTCGCTCGGTTCGGTGTTAGCAGGACTGGTTCTTGATTTTCTTCTACTTGATTTTGTTTTTGGGCAATTGGGGTTTTTTCATTTGGGAATTAATGGTCTTGGGATGGCTTGGGACTACTGTGTCATTGTTACGGGCATAAATTGTTTTTAATTGCGTAAGGGACTTTGACGGATGAAGCGCGATGAACTGTGATGTGATGAGTCAGAAGAATGATTGAAATAGAAATGTTCTGGATGCTGGTGCTGTGTAGATGCTCTGTTCGTATTTATACGTACATATGGGCAGATTAGTTATTCGGTTCTGAGCCGAGGTCCAATGCCAAAGTTCGGCATCTTCTCCGCTCCACAGCTTCTCCGCAATCCACAACTACTCGTATGATTGACGCTTCTCTTTCCTTTATAATCTCGCCCTCGACTGGTCTTTTCTCCCTGGATAATTCTCCAGAGCATCTATCTTTGGAGTTTGATTTCATAGTAAAACAACAAAACATCATGTCTGCCTCTACACGAATTCCCCCAATTGCCCAACCCTTCGTCAGCGAACGGGCCAAGAAGACCTTGGACCAGGTATACCATCTCCAACCATCTCAAGCCATCCTCTTTTCACACTTAATACTAAACTCGCAACACCCATCTAGGTCGAACAATTTGTCGAAAGAGAATGTATTCCTGCCGAGAAGGTCTTCCAGGCCCAGCTGGGTGAAGGTGATCAACGATGGGCCACCTACCCAGCCGTCATGGAAGCCCTCAAGACCAAGGCACGCCAGCAAGGCCTGTGGAACATGTTCCTGCCCAAGAACCACTTCTCCCAGGGTGCTGGATTCAGCAACCTCGAATACGGTCTGATGGCCGAGTATCTGGGAAAGAGCAAGTTGGCCTCAGAGGTATAGATCTCTCCCACCCCTCCTCCACGAAGGAATTATGTGACAACATGCTGATGAGAGGCGATCACTACTTTAGGCCACGAACAACGCCGCCCCTGACACTGGCAACATGGAAGTCCTCGCCAAGTACGGCAACGAAGCACAGAAGCAGCAGTGGCTGGCGCCCTTGCTGGACGGCAAGATTCGCTCGGCCTTCCTCATGACAGAGCCCGAGGTGGCCTCCAGCGATGCGACAAACATCCAGCTGAACATCCGCCGCGAAGGCAATCAATACGTCCTCAATGGATCGGTCCGTTCCCCTACGTCACGTATCACCCCAACCTACAACTCGCATCAATCACTAACAAGACTCTCTAGAAATGGTGGTCTTCCGGCGCAGGCGACCCCCGCTGCAGTATCTACCTGGTAATGGGCAAATCGGACCCGACCAACAAGGACCCCTACCGCCAACAATCCGTCATCCTCGTGCCCGCCGACACCCCCGGAATCACCGTGCACCGTATGCTGTCTGTGTACGGCTACGACGATGCCCCCCACGGACACGGCCACATTAGCTTCAAGGATGTGCGCGTCCCCGTCTCCAACATTGTCCTCGGCGAGGGCCGCGGCTTCGAAATCATTCAGGGCCGTCTGGGTCCCGGCCGCATCCACCACGCGATGCGCACCATCGGAGCCGCCGAGAAGGCGATCGAGTGGCTCATCGCCCGCATCAACGACGAGCGTAAGCAGACCTTCGGCAAGAGTTTGTCCGCACACGGAGTCATCCTCGAGTGGCTGGCGAAGTCCCGGATTGAGGTCGACGCCGCGAGACTCATTGTCCTCAATGCTGCCATCAAGATCGATCAGGGTGACGCCAAGTCCGCCCTCAAGGAGATTGCCCAGGCGAAGGTTCTCGTCCCGCAGACCGCGCTGACGGTCATTGACCGTGCCGTGCAGGCGTATGGTGCCGCTGGTGTGTGCCAGGATACGCCGTTGGCGAACCTGTGGGCCATGATCCGGACGTTGCGGATTGCCGATGGTCCGGATGAGGTGCACTTGCAGCAGCTCGGCAAGAGGGAGAACCGGGCTCGCAAGGATGCTATTATCGAGAAGTTGGACTGGCAGCGGGCTGAGGGCGAGCGGTTGTTGGCTGCTAGTGGGCTTAAGCTGAAGAGCCATTTGTAAATGGGATGATTTTAATTTGTCTACAGCGGATTACTTGGATAGGAACCCATCACTACTCCATACAGAATGAATGAATAAATTACATATCTGGAAGATTATCACGGTGAAATTGATTTCATTT
The DNA here is from genome assembly GCF_001204775.2 of Aspergillus nomiae NRRL 13137. Taxonomy (NCBI): domain Eukaryota; kingdom Fungi; phylum Ascomycota; class Eurotiomycetes; order Eurotiales; family Aspergillaceae; genus Aspergillus; species Aspergillus nomiae. Next base: position 106,998 of record NW_015378062.1, read on the forward strand.
AATATGAACGGTCATGATTCATGAACATCAACATCAACACCCAACCCTACATACATAAAAGCAAACCGAGAGATCATAAAGAACTTTTTCTAAATGCAACCAAACCAAAGCGTAACCCGAACCCATGCATTAACCATAGGCAAACATGAATCCACTCGCCCGCGAGTCAGATCAGAGATGGATCAGTAATCATCGTCCGCGGTGACGGCGCGCTTCTTCTTCGCCTGCTTCTTGTTGCCCTTGAAATGCTTCTTCGAGCTACCGCCTCGGACCTCGGTCACGTCGATGCCACGTTCCAGGGCGACCATCAGCCGCTCCTTACGGCCGGTCAGCTGTTGGCGCATCTGCTGGCCTTGTTCGGTGTACTGGGCGTTGAACGGGAGGGTGAGACGGCCGGCAGATCCTTTCGAGGCGTCGCCGAAGAAGCCAGTATCGAGGTTGCGGGAGCGGGAGCCTTGTACGGGTTGCTTAGGCAGCGAGAGGATGTCGGCGTCGATGTCCTCGGCCATTTGCTCTGCATGCATCGCCTTGAGGAGCTGTTCTTGTCGCCTCGCGGGGGAGGTGCGCTATGTCGTAGAGTTCGACGTTGAACTCATTGGGGGTCAAGGGGGGTTTGGCCTTCTGGCACCGGGGGTGGGTGGCAGAAGAGAAGTTTGCCATTGACGTAGTCCTTCAGGACGTATCGGGCGGCGCGGGATTCGTCGGGCTGGCCCAGGCCTTGAGTGGAAAAGCCACGGGCCCGGGCATAGGCGCGTAGAAGCTCACTGCCGGTGGGGACGCCGGTGCCGCCTTCTTCGATGGGGCGGGTATGGATGGTGACTCCGTAGACGTTCTCAAGGAAATGCTTGGGGATGCGCTGGGCGATGATGGTTGCTGGGCCAGTGAATTCACGTTGCTGGTCGATGGGCAGGACACCATTGACAACCAGGTCGGCCTTGGTTGTGGCGAAGTTGGGGAACACCAGACCGGGGCAATCGCAGAGCATGATCTCCGGCGAGAGGTAAAGGGTCTGGAAGTGCTTCGTCTTACCGGGCGTAGCGGACACCGAGACCTTCTTGGCTCCGAGAAGGGCGTTGATTGTACTGGATTTACCGACGTTAGGGTAACCGACAAGACCAATGACGGTCTTTTGCTTGCGTGGGTTCTCTGGGTCGTCGTTTTCGGGAAGAGTATCAGGGGTGTTGGAAAGGAAGAGTTCTTCGAGCTCATCAACGTCGAGAATTTCCGTCCTCCGGGATCTGCTCGAGCCAGGAAGTTTCAATCCTCCATCATGCTCCTCCTGTGGCGCCTCAGTAGACTGTTCTTCGATTGTTGTCTCCGCCAGCTTCTCCGCAACCTCTTCATCCTCGCTGTCGCCCTCTTCCGCAAGCTGTGCTTCAATTTTCTCCTTCGCTAGCTGGGCCGAAAAGAACCGGAAGCTGATGTTGTTGCGATCGAAGTAGTCTGCCCAGGCCTCTCGTTGCTTCTCAGTGAGCATATCTGCCTTGTTGACCAGTAGAAGGTTCTCTTTCTTGGGATCAATCTCCTTCACGTAAGACTCAAGATCCTCCGACCGGAAATGTAATGGGTTTCGAGCATCGACAATCTGCACGACCAGATCAGACCGTTCAATGACACGCCAAAGCTGTCGCCAGACTTCCAAGTTCCGCTCAAACGGTGTCATCAATAAATCATGATTCTCCTGGAGCTCAGCCAGTCCTCTGCGCCAGCTCAAGAAACTCTCTCTCTCCATAACATCGAGCTGTTGCCGTGTGGTCGTCGAATCCCACTTCGGTCGTCTCGGAACGGTCAGTCGTCCTCTGTTCTTCTGGTGCTTCTTCACAGCGGATTTCTCCTCGGACGCGGACAGGAGATAAGGGTTCTTCTGATCGGCGTGAATAATCTTAACATTGTTCATCTTCTCAGCGGTAAAATCGGTGCCCGCCAGTTCAGCGGTGCTCAGGAACTCGTCGAGAGCGGCTTGTTCCGTGATACTGCGCATCTTCACCCAGGCGGCATCCTCCTTCGCATTGGTGATGTATGTCTCTCCGTTCATGTCCTTCCGTGCGACGGCTTGATTGTGCGAGGCTTTCTTCATGTTCGACGCCTTTCCCTTTCCGAAACGATCCTTCATGAGGCTGTTGCCCAGCCCCACGGAGTTTTTGGACTTTGCGAGAACCATGGTGACTGTGTGGTGAAGTGACTCGACTTACAGTACACCAAAATTGAAATAAAACCTTCCGATGGTGGAGTGGAAGGGAAAAAAAAGGAGGAAGGAGGGGGATATGGAGGGGAAATGCAAAGAGGCAAAGCGACGGAGAGAATTATTAATTTTGTTCCATTTGGCGATGATCTATCGCCCAATCAGGCAAGCCCCGCCGATAAGATAAGAAATAGCTGACTCAGCATATTTTTCCCCTGTTGATGAAACGAGAGAAGTATGTCAGTAAATATATACAGAGTAATCGTGATAGGGAGTTAATAGTCAGTAGTAAATCATGGAGCAATTTGATTTGTATCGTACAATATCCTCAGCGCATCCCCCACTCGCTGCCTGAGGACGACCAGTTGGGCATCCCGATAAGCCCTCACGTGACGCTATCACATCCCACAATTTTTTTGCTCCCAAGGTCCATACAATATCAACCCACTAAGGCTGAAAATCTTCATTCCTGCTGTTCACACCGATCGCAATCGCCAAAATGCCTCCCCGCAAGCAGTGGATGTATGTGGCTTTCCACACAGGGTTTCTTGACCGTCCAGTGGCTAACAGAATTCAAATAGCGATAAAAAGAATGCAACCACATACCAACTTTTCCACCGATCCCAAAATGACCCCCTGATCCACGACGCCTCAGCCGATGACCGTGTTCTGGCCCCCGTGTCAGGCCCAGCAGCAGGTAGCTCTACATTCGAAGCCCGCGGCAAGAAGCTCTCGGATCTAGCCAGTGAATTTGGGACCGAGCCCGTCCGGAGGAACGAAGGTGAAGCTGCGAACTACGGTATTTTCTACGATGACTCCAAATATGATTACATGCAACATTTGCGCGAGCTGGGCACCGGCGCCGGTGATTCATATTTCGTGGAGGCCAAGAGCAAGGACAAGGGCAAGGCTAAGGGAATGAAGCTGGAAGATGCTCTGCGACAAGTCACTCTGGACGATGCGAGAAGCGAGTATGGGCCTGGAAGCGTCTATGGATCTGATATGCGTTCGACTGCCTCATCGTATGTCCGGCAACCGACCTACCAGGATCAGCAGAATGTGCCCGATGCGATTGCGGGATTCCAGCCTGACATGGATCCCCGTCTGCGGGAAGTATTGGAGGCTCTTGAGGATGAGGAATTTGTTGACGAAAACGATGAGGAGGATGTGTTCGGCAAATTAACGTCTCAAGCGGAGGAGATGGACCAGGGTGATTGGGAGGATACGTTGTTTGACGAGGAAGATGATGACGGATGGGAGTCTGATGCTACTGAGAAAGCCCCTGTGCAGCCCAGCAAAACCGACTACAAACCTCCTCAGAGAAACGAATTCGCCCAGAGTGAACCCCGAGACGCTGAGTCGGGTGAATTGCCGGAGCACGATGCGCCAGCTCCAGATATGCACCCCGAGGACCAGGGATGGATGCGCGAGTTTGCCAAGTTCAAGAAGGAGGGTAAAGTGAAGGCGGCGCCTGCAGCACCGCCCAGTATTATGCCCTCAGAGCAACAAAGCACTCTTGCCTCCACTGTCTTCACAGTAGGTGGTACCCCTATCCGCAGAAAGAAGCGTAAAGGTGCACTCACCAACCCTTCGGCCTACTCCATGACCTCTTCCGCTCTGGCCCGGACGGAAGGGCACCGGCTGCTGGATGACCGGTTTGACCGGGTGGAGGCGCTCTACGCTCTCGACGAGGAAGATGAGTACGATGATAGCATGTCCATGGTCAGCGGTATGACCGGCATGACCGGCATGACCAGCTTTTCGACCGCCTCATCGCAGGCCCCTAGCCTGATCGACGCGAACGGAGTAGCTGTGGCTCCCCGCCATGATTTCAACGAGGTCATGGATGATTTCCTTGCAGGCTGGGACGGCAACACAGCGCCCAAGTGAAGCGAAAGGGTGCCAAGGCAAAGAGAGGCAAGAATGGTAACGAAGCGATTGGAATCAGAATGTTGGACGAGATCCGACAAGGATTGGGTCCCGCCAAGATGCCAGGGAAAGCTTCTGGACGGGCGTAATGCTTCAACGAATTGATGATACCTTTCGATTTCTTTAGATTACGGTTTCTGGCGTCCTGGTCTCAATGCCCTTATGTTGCATGATAGATGTCCATTTTCTTGGCTAGTTAAAAAGTTTTCCAACTACCGCATAGTACTTGGCTACTCGGTAGGAATCAATCAACCTTCTGACACGTCTTCCTTGTTTATCACTCTATGCTCACAAGCAGATACACCATAGATCTCAACCTTTATAGTGGGTGAACGCACTGGATCCTGCTATCTTCACGCTCAACTCGGCGATACTCTTCGCACTCATGTCTCCCGTAGCTAGGGTTGTCCCCAGGTCTTTGGACACCCACGTCCGGAATTCCATTTCAATCAACGAATCTACTCCGTTCTCACGGATGGAGCGGGACGGATCAATGTCACCTTCAGACACGCTAAGAATTGTTGATAGCCTCTTCCGGATGCCGTTCAGAACAATATCTGCTGCTTCGATCTCGGTGCGCGCGGCTGCTAACAAGGCTTGAACATGGTACTGATCCGTCTTCGACCCTTGCACCTCCTCAGTAGAAATCGTATCTTGTAAGTGCATGAACATTGGGTACTGGAGATGCCTTGGGGCCGGGATGCCTCGTTTCTCATAATCTGACTGAGTAGACAGACCACAGACCAACTGGCAAGTCGTCTCTGTGAGAACACGCCGAGGATCGAGTAGGTAATCGATAATGGCGAGCATCTGATCCTCACGATGATGATTGGCAATCTTCATAGTATGTCTGACATATTCTTTGTTCTCAGCCATAAAGCCGACGGACACAACAGCTCCAAGATCGATGCTTGCACCGGGAAGTCCGCGCGATATACGGTGTCTCGCCAAGGCATCCTGGAATGTATTGCCCGCGTTGTAGTTGGCTTGACTTCGGTTGCCAACTACGCCGCCAACAGAGGATAGCATAACAAAGAATTGGAGGCCTTTGGACGGTAGAAGGCTGTGGAGATTCCAGGATCCGTTAACCTTTGATTTGATAGACGTGCCCCATTCGGTGTAGGTCATATTTTCAAAGGCACTATCTGCCCAAGACACCGAGCAGTTAATACATCCGCGTATCGGGGGGTAATTCGCTTGGATGTCCTTCACCACGGCCCCTAGCTTCTGTTCATCTGCGATATCACAGCAGAAGACATGGGGCTGACAGCCCATGCTCTCTAGCGTGGATATCATCTCTTCCGCGGCTGAGCTCAGCCCATGAGAGCGGCTCAGGAAGATGAGGTGTTTCCCGCCCTTAGACGCCATCCAGTATGCAATGCTGCGTCCGATGCCTCCAAGTCCACCTGCCAAGATGTACGATCCGTTGGAGTCCAGTTCGAATGGACTTTCTGGCTCTGGCAAGACAGGAATCTGCTCATCACTCGGCACGCAAACAATCTTTCCCACACTCTGCCCGAGCTGAAGCGAGCGTAGCCCCGCTTGGATATTGCTATACGTGTATTTAGTCACTGGCTGAGGCTGCCGAATCTTGCCCTCGCTCCATAACTTGACAAGCTCATCATAGAGCTTCACAAAGACTTGGGGCCGATGTTTGGCAACAGTGAGTAGGTCTACGCTCGCAAAGACCGCATTCTTTAAGAATGGCTCCATATCGAGCTTTCCACCAGTCTGGATATCCCGCTTTCCAATCTCAATGAATCTGCCAAACGGAGCAATGCAATCCCATGACTGACGAAGAGCCTCCCCGGAAAGAGAGTTGAGAATTACATTAACACCGCCCGGTGCCAGCTTCTTGATACCTGCAGCGAATGCCATGTCACGACTGGAGAAGATATGGTCTTCTGGGATACTGTACTCCTTCATGAGAAGCTCCTTCTTCTCCACGGTGGAGACGGTGGCAAACACCTCTGCGCCGGCGAATTGTGCGTATTGTATGGCCGCCTGGCCCACGCCGCCGGCGCCTGCGTGTATAAGGACGGACTCTCCTTCTTCTAGCCTGGCGACGTTCTTCAGAGAGTATATCACAGTTGTGTAGATAACAGGCATACTTGCTGCCTGTTCGAAGTCGAATTCGTCCGGAATCCGCATGGCCAGACTTTCATCGGCTCTGCCCAACGTCCGGAAAGCTCCCACGTAGCGAGGGTCGCCAAAGTATGCAACTCGGTCTCCTACACTGAACTTACCGACCGATGACCCGACTCGTGTAATCACACCCGCTGCTTCGCCGCCGATAGTTGTCTGCGGGAGCTCGCCCATCACGGTCAAGAGATCCCGGAAGTTGACCCCAACAGCACGGATTTCGACCTCGATATCTGAAGGGTTGAGGGGTCGTGACATGTCGTCGTCAGCCACCCAGTGGAGGCTGTCGAGACTTCCAGGCTGACCTATTTGAAGTTTAATAGGCCGCGCCATGCCCTGCCATTGGGAAGGTACTGGCTCGGGCTCTGAGAACTGGGAGTATATCGCTTCTGTGGCGTCGACATTGTCAACAATCCGGTTCGTTTGGATCTGGCCATCGACAAGTTTATACTCCGCATTCACACGTTCTGTCCGCCCACCCACGTTGACGAATTGGTATTGAAATATGTCAGATATGGCACGAAGTATCTCGTCTGTTGGGCTTACTTGAGCGTCAACTGCTACTGTGACCAGGTTGAGGTCCTGAGAATCACGCTCCCACCGCAGGGTCCGTATTAAACCAGTAGCCATGCTATTTCTCGGATCTTCCGCTCCTGTAACCCATATCATCCGGGGGCAGGTAGACAAAATATGTTGCACTTGTGTAAAGCTATTTTCATCGAGATCCCCGAGGATCGGCGAGTAGAGCTCCAGGAGGGAAATGCACACGGCCCCGTTGAGATCGGTATCAATAAGCTGGCTAGGATGAAGCATAGCACAAGTGGGAATGCCCAATTTCTTGTTGAAATATTCCTGGAGTAGGGCCCCTACACTACCACTCTCCGACTCCGTACAAATGATCATGACTGTGCAGCTGTTGGCCAGTAAAGGTGGCTGGACGGCAGTTGAGAGCATGATTCCGAGCTTATTGAATTCTGGATAATGCGAGCTCGAAATGCTGACATCTACGCCTGAGAATCCTGAACCGCACAGATAAGTATGCCACTGTTCTTTGGAGACATAGGGACACCACTCCCTTTCCTGCTCCTGGCCAAGCCACCAGCCAGGCAGCGCACTGAAAGAGATATTGCTGTAGACGGTTTCCTGCCGGACGCCTTCGAGGAACAGCAGCTTGCCACCGGGCCTCAACAGGTGATGCATATTTTTTAGAGTTTGCTGAATATTGGCAGTCGCATGAAGGACATTGCTCGCGACAATCATGTCATAGGATGCAGCTGTGAAACCCTGAGAAATGGGATCAACCCCGAGATCCAACTTTTTGTAGTTGAGTATGCGACTCCATCCCGCGAGACGATCCTTGGCTTTTTCAAAGAAGCTCGGGGATACATCTGTGAAGTCGTAGGAGGCAATACAGTTCCCTTCTATCTCGCCATCCGCGTTCACAGGGTGCAGGGACTTCAAAACACGGGCCGTGAATCCGCCAGTACCTGCGCCAACCTCTAAGACCCTGAGATTGGAAAATGTGAATCGCATGCAAGACATAAGCTGCTCGAACTGCTCGGGGATTGGCCCCATTTCCATGTCCGAGTCGTAGTATCGGGCCATCAGGTCGTCCTGTCCAAACATAACGTACAAAGGGTCCGATTCCTCTTGCAGGAAGGATGCGATACAAGACCCCATTCGCACTAAAACAGCACCGTTGAGATCGCGACCCGCGACTCGGTCATAAAGTTCACGTTTCAATATACGATCGTTGGAGTATTTCTGCCATTGCTCGAATGTGACATGAGGCATCGAGCCACTAGCAACATCTGCGACCATGCGCTTTATCAGTTCATGAAACTTTAGCAGGTGGTTGGGTGTTGCTTCAGGCAATTTATCTGTCTTTAACTCTGTTAGGGCATCAGCGCCTAAGAGGGTGGCTGCCAGCTGGAGTTCACTGAACCAGAGCTTTTGGCTCTCGTAAACCGACCGATCCGGGATCGGCTGGCTCAACAATAAGTTGGAGGCAAAGTTTGCGTCGGCACCCCATTTGATAGCGTGGCACAGCTGCTTCTCATTGGAGTTGTCTGTCTTCGACTGGAAAGGTGTTAAGCGAACTCCTCCCAATGTGATAAGACCGTTCTTCCCATCTAGATCCCACACCCTTCCGTCGAAGGTATACATATCATGAGCCAGTAAAGACGCGTTGCCGCAGCATTGCAGGCTCCCTTGAGCTGGCATAGAAGCCGATATCCAGAGGTCCTTGATAAACACCGGGACGTTACCTCGTCTTAGCAAGCCATTGCCAGAGTAGTCACAGATGGCCGCGATCCCAGCCTGGAGCGCTGCGTCCAGCGTAGCCGGATGGATCAAATGCGGGTGAGTATAGCCCTTTGGCATGGCCGCAGCAACATCGGGGATGTTGACCTTGCCGGTCATGACTCCAGCACCCTGGCCTCCAATCTTCACGTCTGACATATTGCGGAACAGCGGACCGAACTTGATGCCAACTGAATCCAGGTTGTCGCATACTCTGGCAAAATCCATGGGCCTCCGACACAGATCTGCTTGTTTCTGCGCCAGGTCCCAGGTCTCAAGCTGGTATGTATCTTCACGGCCGCGAGTGACGGGGCTAGGTGAGCCTTTCAACTCCGCAGATACGTAGCCGGAACAGTTCTCGGTCCATTCGTCATTCTCAAAGTCGTATGAGCTGACCGTGAATTTGTTCCAGATGGAGGATGTCGATACGTTGGATTCATCCATCGGAGACAGGGAGAAGAGGGTTTCCACTCCATCTTTGTCATCAGGGACAATCAGCATTGATTTCAGCGCTACGTCTCGGACATGGAATCCGTCGAGGGGGGCACCGTTCATGATTTGTCGGGTAGCCTCAATGGCCATCACGATATAGCCTGCACCGGGAAAGACGATGTTCTCGGCAACCTTCAAAATGCTTAGATATGGATACTAAACGGCTTCGATAGGAAGAGGACTTACCACATGGTCTCTCAGCCACGGCATCTCGGTAACCCGAAGATAATGTTTCCAGGACCACCGTAGCGGGCTGGAATCTGGAGATGGTGCGCCCAGCAGGTCATGTCGGGGAAAGGGTCTGAAACGTATAGCACGAGTGAGTCGGCTCTCATAGAGACTCTTCTCCTCATGCTTGAACGGGTAAGGAGGGAAATCCACCAGCAATTTTGGGCTTCGCTGGACGGGTTCCCTGCCTGTATTCACCTTACACAGGTTGACCTGTACTCCACGGACGGCCAATGCCCCAATCGTGTGCAACATAGTCTTTACCGTATTATCATTGCGACTCAGAGTCGCTCGATATGCAATTGATTCGTGTCCCATCAGGGTTTCCTTCACTGCACTTTGAAGCGCGCAGTGAGGCCCAAGCTCCAGGACTTCATCGGGAGCAGACCCATCATGGGCGAGGCACATGGATTGCAGTGCTGTAGTGAACTTCACCGCAGAAATCAGGTTATTCACCCAATATTCGCCCTGGATTCGGTCGTCGATCACTTCACCCCCAGTTGAGGTAGAAAACATACGGACAGTTGCGTTCTGGCTTAGGTAGTATCCTTGTGGAGCTTCCCGCATAGCGTTCGCATAATCGTCGGCAATATCTAACATATGAGGGGAGTGATAAGCATTGGGGGTTTTCAATCGACGGGCAAATATGCCTTTCTCCTCCAACGCGCTCTGCAGGGCAGTTATCAAGGCCTCGTCTCCGGAAACAGTGTGGTTTTTGGGGCTGTTAAAGCACGCCACCACCAAATCTCCGGACATCTTGTTGCGGATTTGTTCCAGATAGGCCTGCAGGGTCACACCGTCCAACCCGACGGCAAGCATCGCTCCTTTCGTCTTCCTGGGAATATGTGAGGTCAGACGTCCGCGTTCATATGCGATATGCCATGCAGCCTCGCGGGAAATCTTCCCGGCGCAGTAGGCAGCTGTTATCTCTCCAGAGGAATGCCCAATAACGCTAACGGGATGGATATTCCAACTGTGCAATAGATCGACCAAGGCCACCTGAATGGCTGTGCAGCAACCTTGGGATATGATAGCCTCATGCATTCTCGAGTCAGCTTTATCCTTGAGGATTTCATCTGATGCAGAGAGTTAGTTAACTGCGTGTCTGGCTATAGGTTATGCGCTTACCAATTATCGACCATTCACAGCCAAGTGACGACTTCAGGTACGCGGTGGCAGCATCGAGGGATTCCCGAAACACAGAAAACTGTAACAGTTGCTGGCCCATCCCGGGGTACTGCGCACCCTGTCCGGTGAAAATAAAGCCAATCTTAGGTGGTTTCTGTGCGCTGATCGCAAGTGGAAGACTTGTGTCGGATTCCAATTGTGCTTGAAGTTCCTTCAGTGACCCGGCGAGCAGGTAACTATTCCATCGAAAGTGGGATCTTCTCTCCGAGAGCGTGAACGCCACATCGAGGAGCGTCTGGGTCTGATCTAAGCTTGGGGAATGGACATGGCGCTTGATGTACGGGAGCAGCTCAGTCGAGATCCGCTTGGGGGCCTCTTGGTCGAACCCGGAGAAGAGAAGAAGTTTAGGGGTCTCACTGTCGCTTGTGTTTGCGTCCTCCTGTTGCACATCCGATGTTTCAGCACCGACCCGTGAATTTACCAGCCGAGTGACCTCCTCGGTTGTAGGCGTAGCTGGCCGCGTGTTATGGTTCCCAATTAGGGCCCGACTCTGGAGAAAATGGTATGCATCATCCAGAATGCAATGAGCGTTGGTCCCACTCAACCCGAAGCAATTCACCGACACACGTCGAGGGCCCGACGCAGGCCAAGGCATAACCTCCATTGGAAAACGGACCTTCCACTCATCCATATGAATGTGCGGGTTAACCTTCTCGAAGTTAACATTCGGGGGAATAACCCCAGACTCAAGGATGAGGATTGCTTTGATAATCCCCGATATCCCCGATCCACCTTCAACATGGCCAATGTTGGGTTTCACCGCTCCAACATAGATCGGCTGCGCGCGGTCGACGGAGCCAAAAGCTCGAGCGATGGAGCGTACTTCAATGGGGTCGCCGGCAGTCGTACCGGTGCCGTGGGACTCGACGTAGAGAGTCTCGGCAGGGTCCAACCTGGCAGATGCGTATATATCCCGGATGAGGCGCTCTTGGGCATCACCACTGGGATACGTTAGACCGGGGGTGCGGCCATCGTGGTTCAAGGCCGTGGCGCGAATTACGGCCCTGATTGTGTCGCCGTCTGCAAGAGCTTTGTCGAGGGACTTGACAATCACGGTACCAACTCCCTCTCCTCTGGAGTATCCGTTGGCCCGATGGTCGAATGTGAAACACTTTCCGTCAGGGCTGAGGAATCCTGAGTAGCTCATTCCTTGAATATGGCTCAGGGCACCGAAGACGTTTACTCCGCTGACAATTGCCTAGTAGTTCCGCATCAGTGAGGCTCCATGCCGAGAGTACGAAAGAAAGACAGTGAGATATGTAGGAAGAAGATACTGGTAGTGAATAATTAAACACAAGCAAGCCATACCATATCACTGTCCCCAGTTAGGACGCTTTGGTTCGCCAGATGAAAGGCAACCATTGAGCTCGAGCATGCAGTATCGACCGTCAAGCTCGGGCCTCTGAAGTCATAGAACCAGCTCACTCGCCCAGATATCATGGAGCTTTCCGATCCCGTGGGCCGATGTTTCAAAGCGATATCGGGGTCTGTGTTCAACCGATCCCTGTGGTCGTTGTTGAACCCACTAACGAAGACGGACGTATTAGACGACACAGCCTTATCCATTGGGACACCAGCTAGACAAAGTCATCAACATTAGCATCTGGCGCGAATATTTATCCCTGAGTTAAACCGACATACCATTCTCAAGCGCATGATACACATTTTCCATCACCAGCCGCTGCTGAGGATCAAGGCTTGCCACCTCGGTTTTGTTTACATTGAAAAACGCCGCATCAAAGGCATTGGGGTCCTCCGCCAGGAAATGTGCACCTTTTGCATGGATCTAGCCTTTAAAATTAGGATGACTGTGCTTTCCTTGCGGTGGAACCGGGCTCACGAACCGTTCCAGCACGTTCTGGATCTGGATGATAGTAGCCATCGAGATTCAGTCTATCCTTCGGAAACGGGGTCATAGACTGGCGGGCTTTGAGAAGGAATTCCCAGAAATTCTCCACATTGGTTGCCTCCTGGGAGAATTTAGCAGCAAACCCGACGATGGCGAGCGGTTTGGGGCCGGAGTCAGACATTGTTGCCTTATTTCTCGGTATTCAGCGTCGTTGGGAAAGGGACGCAGGAGTAAACAGAGTAAATGGTGCCCCCTTATGAAGTTTGTGTTTTACCACAGGGATATATAGGAGTAGTGACATGTCAGTTGATCAATACTCCAGGACTGGAGCATGTATGGCGGGGTTAAGGGAGTAGCTGCAATGTATCGTCTACTATGGATCGCTTTGTAGGCGGGGTACTGCACATACGTGTGTGATTAATGTGATAGACCATCTCAACGAGACTAATCAGCGATGTATTACGCATTGTTTTCTTCCTTTCCTGCGACTTGCAGGATTTAATCGCAAGCCAGACCAATTGGCTAGGGGCCAGTTGGCAGTGCAGATGCCTTGCAGCAGGAGCTTTTTGACAAGTTGTTAGCGGTATGCTGCCCGATCAAGCAGGGATAACTGTCCATATGAACTCCTTTTCCTTGATTTCCCTTCGATATCATCCTGCTCTCTGAGAACATGTAACGGCGGTATAATGTATAGGTGCGGTCCACGTAGATTCTGAACCATCGGACCTTTTGGCCTAGTTGGGAGTGTGTTTGCCTGGATCGCACGCCCTCACACTGCAGGCATCCGTAGAACAGGTGGGTTGGGTGTGTGAGGTTGAGATTCCAACTAGGACACGCCCATCGGGCCTGAATCGAGTGAAGGCATAAAACTGCATGCATGTAGACTTTCCTTGACAAGGTACATACCCTAACATACCGCTATTGTATGACTGGACAAATCAACTCTGCTAATACATCCCGTAGCCCCAGCATCCCTTGCGTAATCTAGCTGCCAGATACTTGATTCCATCCGCAGGGCCATGTAGATAACGTGAAGCAGTAGTTGCGTTCTCTTCGTAGAGTCTAATATCTTCAAGGATGATAGCGATTTAGCGAAAGATGGTTGGCCATCACCATGATCGTCCCTCGTAGCAAAAGCTCACTCTATGGGGCTGCATAGCCGCATCCTGGTATATGAGACCGATGCCCAACCTCAATCGATAGTATACGCCTCCTGTGTGACAGGCTGGTCATTGACTTGACACAAGACTAATGTCGTGTTACCCGGGTATGGTCCCGCCGGTTCCAAGCAGCCTCTCATCATCAACGGAGGTACAGGACCGAGCTGGGGATATCACATTACCTAGGCAGATGACGTCTCTATGTTGGGCTGATCTGGCATTCCCATTGGCTAAGCATTTGTGATTTCCTATGGATACATAGAGTTCCTAGGGTTGACACGGTGCAGGATGGATACTTAATTTGGTCTCAAGGGAGGAACAGTCAACTAACGAACCTTGGTGCTAACACACTTAGTTTTTACGAAGTCTCTTGGTTCTACCACTGATACACTATTCTATTACTTTTAAATCATGTACCATGGAAAGCAATTATGAGCTATGCTAGAGATACAGTAGATTTTAGACACGGAAATCAAATTTGACATTCCTGAAATACGGGAAGAACACTGAAGATCCACAGTGTTTTCAGCCCTGGACCCACAAGCTGGTGATTCATCTAGTGCATATAGTCGTTGGGTACGGACGATAGGGCCATCTGCTTATATCAACTTAAGCTAGCTATGCTGGTCAGGAGAAAGTACATTTAAGCTTGTTAGTTCATAAGCAAATCTGCAGAAATGCCGTGGAACAACAAAGATCTTTAGAGCAAAGCGTATACGAGCTCCCCACTGCTGATAAAGCATGACTCCGAGTTCGTATATGTGAGTCAAGTGAGTCAAATCGTTTACTTCAAAGTGGAACCGACGGTATGCTAAAACCAATCCAGGAACAGGATGATATAGTATTATGGTTAATTAATAGTAATGAAAAGAAAGACGAAACAATAATAGCCCTATCTAATATGTAATCTCCTATATTTGTCTCGTGCGAGCAACACTAAGGCCCTGTTAGGCATTCTATGTAAAGGGGCTATTGGTTAGACGTACTAAAAGGTTTAATTTAATTGACAGGTTCAGGGCAAAGTAAAAAAAAAGATTATCTCGTCCCCGGGCCGGAATAGCCAGCTTTTGGTTACATGGATTTCCATTGCGGCCTAACGCTACATCCAACTCGACTATTGGGGGTTAAGAGATACACCAGTGATTGTTATTAACTATATAAGGAGTATGATCGACATATTTAGGGTAATGGGCCAGAGATCTTTTAGTTCTATCCAACTAGACATTGGGGTTAGAGATACTCCAGCTCTTTGGTAGAATTCCCATTCATATCTACAATACACCTCCTATAGTAACCCTCCAGATCTAGCACAACGTATCTATAAGTCAAATAGGGTCAATCCATACAATCATAACTACTCAATTAGCAATATAGAGATCCAGACTACAAACCAATCTCGATCGTAACCTCTACCTTGTGTTGATGTATACACTCTATAGACCCACTATCTGATTAAACAGTAGTCAATATACCTCAAAAGCGTCCAAATATATGACGCAGTTCGTATCCGACTCACTCTGACTCAACACCACTCAACAAATGTATCTCCACTTAGTCCTAAAGAGAACTGACACTTCTGGTAATAAATAGGCGAAGTCTTCCTCGAACAGTTCCTTGACCAGTTCCTCGAGCATCTCATCTCATACCCAGTGACAGTCTCAACCAGCTGTACATGTCAAGGTAAGATCTTCTTTTCTTTGGACTTTGGATACATTCGCAGGGGTACCAGGATGATACATAGTCACTCGCCGAAATGATTCTGCTGCAAGGCTTAAGTGCAGTGTGTGTATGATTACTATATTTGTCTGATTATGTCTGTTGTACTTGTTTTGATCTTGCTTGTTCGGGTACTATTATAAATGACTAACTTCGGTGAACAGTAGTCTTGAGAATACCTTGCCGGGTTGTTTCTTTTGAGGATAGAATAGTATTTTCATACTAAGATAGTACTGTATAATGAAGATAGTCTTTAGATCCAAGGGTTGTTGTCTTCTGGGTTTTCCTCTTATGTTGTACTGTTAAGCTCAATGCCAACTCTTAAATATACATCTACCCACCTCCAACAAACAAACAATTATACAATAACCACCACAAAGAAAAAACAAAAAAAAAAAAAAAAAAAAAGACCAACACCCTCTCAACCACCCAACTCTTATGCAATACAAACCATCGCCTCGGCGGGTGATTCGACCCCAAATAACCACCATGAGGAGAAATAGCGGGGGAAGTTGCGGGTGGGTCAGAAAACGACGATCTGTCCTATCGCTGGAGCTCGACGATGGAATTTGCCCGCGATAAGACATGCAGGATTCGTTGGAACACGACATGATTGGTCTTGACAAGCGAAGCATTGCCGAGCAATGGCTCTGGAACTGCCAGAAAGTGGCTTCATCATGCAAGTGGAGACGGGGAAATTATATAAGATACCTCAAAGACACCTAGTTCACTCGTGTTGCAACTTGCGCTCCAACTGAGTACAACAACTATTGTCGAGACATAATGCACGTTCAAGAGTATCAGTATCGCTTGATTGATGGCGTTCAGGCAGCGCTTGAGAAATATGATGCTGAGTTGAAGAGTATCAATCATCAAGTTAGTGGATTCGATTCTACTCTGTTAATCTTTACTACTACTTATCGGCAGCATTCTGACCGTATACAGATCTGGTCAAACCCCGAACTAGGCTATGAAGAATACAAAGCCCACGACCACATCTGCGCACTATTCGAAAACCTCAAATCAGAAGGCTACCAAGTCCGTCGCAGCGCCTATGGACTCGAAACCGCCCTGGAGATAGAATACACCCACGGCAGCGGCGGCCGCGTCGTCGCGTTCAACGCCGAATATGACGCCCTCCCGGGGATCGGACACGCGTGTGGCCACAACCTCATCGCGACCAGCTCGATCGCCGCGTTCATCGCGACCTGCGAGGCCCTGAAGGCGCAGTACCCCGATGGGCCGGGGTACACGGTGCGGCTGCTGGGCACGCCGGCGGAGGAATCCGGCGGGGGGAAGGTGAAAATGCTAGAGAATGGGGCGTACGAGGACGTGGACGCTTGTCTGATGGTGCATCCCATGCCGATGGCCCCGGATGACCCGGAGCTGTTGAGCGTGGCGACGGTGCTGCCGGGTGGGTTTCTGGCTAACGACAAGGTCACGGTGACCTTTACTGGCAAGCCGGCGCATGCGGCTGCTGCGCCGTGGGAGGGCGTGAATGCGCTGGATGCGGTGGTGGCGGCGTACGTCAATATCTCTCTGCTGCGACAGCAGATCCTACCGACGCAGAGGATCCATGGGGTCATTGCGCACGGCGGAGAACGCCCGAATGTGATTCCCATGTCGGCGTCCGTGGACTATTATATCCGGTCACCCAGTCTCAAGACCCTGAAGCCGTTGACCGAAAAGGTGGTCAAGTGCTTCGAGGCTGCGGCGACTGCCACCGGATGCAAGGTGGAGTTTGATTGGTATGCTATGCTCTTCGTGATACTACTTTGGAAGGACATCATTAACTGGAACTAGGGGCATCTCGTACGCGGATCTGAAGACCAATACGCCTATCTGTGAGAATTACGTTACTGCCATGCGCGCAATGGGGCACCATACAGTTTTTGATAACTCAGGGAAGAAGGGAGTCTTGGCTGGGGCGTCGACAGATATGGGTTCGTATTGCAATGGCCTGATTCGGCTTTAGGGATCAGTACTGACATTGTCGTGCAGGGAATGTTACCTATGCCGTGCCCGGCTTTCATGGAATGTTCACCATCCCCGCCGAGGGAGTGAATCATACACCGCAGTTTACGAATGGTGCTGGATCGCCGGAGGGGTATAAGCGTAGTCTTGCCTGTGCCGCTGGTATGGCTGTTGTTGCATGCCAGATCTTGGTGGATGATCAAGTTGCGGAGCAAGTGAGGAAGGACTTTGAGAAAGATGAATAAGCTTGGTCAGTGGATATGAGTAACGTAATGATTTAGCGGTAATATCACATTCTCAGCGTCTTCTTCTCAGTAAATAATAACATGATAACGATGTATTCATTAGAAGGAGAGACAACGGCAATCGCTGATTGCGCAAAAGTCAGACTTGCGCTATTTGAGGTGAAAACAGCAACCTAAATAAGCCACGACAGATTCATCATTGATTTCGGCGGCGTTCTCAATTGGACGATGTTCTTGATACGTGGGAAAGTGCTGGCAGATACAGAGAGGCACAGCGCCATAAGAAGTTCTACAACATGGTCATATTCATCCCGTTTTTAAGGCAAGTGGTACAAGTCTTGAGAAGCCATCTCCAACAATACTCAACTCGGATATCACACTCACTCTGTTCAAAAAGACATAGATCGGAGTCCAGCACTCACAAGCGCGACATAGGATTACAGTCAAAAGAGTGAAAATATCAGGACAGTACTTCAAACTCTATCACTTTCAACTCGTGACCAGAAAAAACCCTAAGTACACTACAATCCTACCAATCCACCAGAAACCAACCCCGACTCCCAAATATCTCAAATTCTTACTCTGCTCACGGTATCACCAAAACCCCCTAGAAGCAGTAAAAGAGCAGTCAAGAGCCAAGAGCCAATCCCTGGACACCACGAGCCCGTTCATGCCATGCAGGCGTGCTCCACCAACCGAGAAATATTCTCCGATGACAGGTCTGATGGATACGGTCTGGATGTCTTCCCGGCTGTTTTGTCGATTCCGACATTTCCCGATTTTCATATGGATCCATCATATAGAACCTGAATGGGAAATGAGTTATATAAAGTAGATAGTTCGTGTAGTATATGTACTGTCGGGGAAGATCCATCGATCACCGAAGCCACGTAGTTCCGTTCATGATCTGCGAACGGGGTTATCCTGGGGAATCTATCTAATTCTAGCCCACGATGTCAAATGTGAGCTGTCCCCGGAATTGCTGGAAGGAGGCCCCGATCCAGCCGATCCGACTCGCAAAGATAAGATAACCCCGGATAAGGCCTTACCAGAATAGGGACGATGGTATTTAGTACATCCGCCGCATCCGGACGACATCTATCTAGATAGCCAGAATGATACACGAGGACACTGATCCAGTCTAAACACGCAAGCCAGACATGCACTCCCTTATCAACGTATTCGGGAATATCTGGGTAGATCAACCACCACCACTACCACTAGAAACAAACAAACACAAGTACCCAAAAGTAAACACAGCACACCAAAGTACCAACACAGCCGAAAAGGGAACCTTCCAGAATCCTTCCAGAACTAGCCCAGAAGACCGCCAGTCTTGGCGGGGCCAAACAACCCCCTCATCGGGCGATGCATATCAGTAAGATTCCCGGACGGAAATTGTCATAGGATAAGGCTGGAGGGGAACCAGACTTGAGATGGGGGGAGCCAGGCTTGGCGCCACACGCGACTCGTAAACACTTCCAGTTAGTTTAATTTAATTATTTTAGTTATTCATGGATTTTTATTTATTATTATGGAGTTATGCTGGGGCTGATCTAGGGGCAGTGGAGTGGAGGGTGATTTTCATTCGGGTTTCTTGCCTTTTTGATTTTTATTATCGTAGGACTGCTTTACTATCTTAGTAAGATCTACGCGTTCTAATCTCTGGGTTATATTACATTGATATAAACGATTTAGTGTTCTAACCAGATTACATACTGTATCCACAAGACTCACGCTGTAGATAAACCCTAACATCCATGGTAAAACAAACATCCCAGAATGGAATAATTCCATCCGACGCAAAGCTTGAACACCCAGATGGTCTCTGACCTGTTTGACTTTCTGATCCATGGGTCTAGGCTTGCTTTTGAGTTTAAGGGTGTCAGCAAGGTTTACGATGGACATGGTTCTGACATGAGGTGTCTGTATGTCTCCGATTCTGGGGTTCCTGGGGGTTAATCTTATGTGTCTGATGTGTCTGGTGACCGTGGGGTCGAGGTGGGTATATACTATACATATTCGATGGTCATTGCGCTTACGATTTCTTGTTGGGGTATGTTCTCATCATTTTTTTTTTCTTTTTTAAAAAAAATAAAAAGAAGAGAAGAATCATTGGCCAATTTGTCCAAAACCATACATCATTTACATCACTGGACCAGCACATACATACATTGACTTCCCAAAACAGGGTCATTACACACCCGATGAGATCAGATAGAAAGATAGATCAGACCGTATCGGAAAAAGGAAAAAAAACACCAAGACCCGAATAAGGCGCCAAGCAAGCCATGGAACCAGCCATGTCGCAATCCCATCGGGAAGATCAGCAGTGAGAGTCTGAGGAGAAAGAGAGAGAATTTACCCGGGGTCGGTGGGGGAGTACTCCGTCTGACAGATGGGGCACTTGTAGCGGCCATAGGCGAACCATGACGCAAGACAGGAGGCGTGGAAAGCGTGGTTACACTGGTTGAGAACGAGGACGCTGCGATCGCCGTCGCGGTACCGGTACCGCGTCCGATCTGATTCGAGCAGGGGAGGGTCAGCGTCAGGGGTCAGCGTGTCGTGCCGGTGGAGAGTGGTGGTCGAGCGAGAAGGAGGAAGGATGCAGGCGGGTTCTGGAGAAGACGGTAGCGTGTCTTGCGAAGACGACGGCACGACGAGCGTCGAAAGGCAGATGGAACTGGAAGAAAGCAGAAAAACAAATCAGAGAGCGTGAAAACAGATGAAACGGGGCCGGATGATAACGGCCAAGGCCACTAGTGTCAGCCCTGTCCCCGCATCTCCAGGGCCAAGAGCCCCGGCGTGCTACCAACAACAGTGGGATGCGCAACCGTACCAGGTTTCCTGAGCGTAGTGTCGCTGGTGCTGTGGTTCCCCATTTTCCGATCGGGCCAACTCTTCCAGCCATCGTTCCACCGTCACCTGTCGCATGCACCCATTGACCTGAAGCAGGTGCACTTCACTGGCTCTTCGCGCCGCCGCTCGTCGTCGGTGATGCCACATAATCAGTCTGTCTTGGGTGGTCAACCGTTTGCTTGGGACTTGGCAGGGAGAGGTAAAAAAAAAAAATTGTATATCTCTGGGTCGAGATATGAAGAGTAGAGGCTGCGAAGAGACCCAACCGCCAACACCGGTAGATGACCAGTCTCAATCGAAATGCATGGAAGATTCTCTTCTGCAGCGGGGATCATAGATTCGACGAATGAACTCACATAGGAACCAAGCTAATGGCGCCAAAGAGCAGCACCGCTCCGACCACGACACCAGCGATTCCAGCGCCGGGCGGATCACCCGCCATAGCACGAGCGACACGACGGTGGTGATGTCTCGTGTCGATACGAGAACGACCGCCAGGCGTAACTCACTGGCGACAGATCCAATAAGATGTATCAGACGCGGAGGATCGGATAGGTCGGCTTGAACACCGGCGCCGGGAGTCGCATAGGGCCGGTCAGCACGATAAGACTCGAGTAAGAGTAGTGGGGTGGGGGGTGAGTAACCAGTCAGAGAGAACGAGGAAAGATTATTTTTGGACAATTCGAAGAGCGATGGGGAGGGCATTTCAAGCGGCGACTGGCTCTCAGACCCCCTCCCAGTTGCGTCTGGCCAAGACCGACCAAGCGTGCAGAGAAGCCGAGGCGGGAAATAACCCAAGAGGCGCCAAGTCTCCCGCGCCCCGGAACCCGCTTGGCATTCCGCTGGGTCGACGAGGGTCTGGCCAGTCATTTGCCTCTGCCCAGCATTAAGCGACGCTCACGTGGCGACGGCATTGGTTGAATGCGTCATAGTCCAACCAGCATTTGCCTCCAAACCCAAGGTTATGCGCCAAGACCCGCGCGCTGCTTTTATCCTCATTGGCGCTTGGCTTTCTCCTCGCCAGTTTACAATTCTCCAAGGGCATCCATGCCAAGCGATGAACCTTTGTTCGCGTCATTCTCCAGCAACAACATATAAACCCGACAATTCCCCCACCTCATCCCAAATGGAAAAGAAGGAAAAGGTTAAATCTCCCCCTCAGTTCCTCCCCGATCCATCGCTACCTCTTTCAAGGTGTATCTCTACCTGGTGTAGGTGTATGGACTCGCATTGCCTGGAGGATACAATCTATATGGAGCCTCCCTAAGGACAAGCCCCACCATTAGATTCTATCACCTCACATAACTCTTCCCTAAACCCATTAACACAACCACAACTACACATTGACACACCCAACACCATGTCTCACGACGAGAAGAAGACTGATACGGCTCAGCCGTTATCACAACCTGCTCATGCCCTCTCCTACACAGCCATCCTCCAAGAGCTCTCAGTGAACTCGGAGGAAGGCCTCACCACGGCGGACGCAAGAACCGTCTCAGTCAGTATGGCCCCAATCAGCTGGAAGGCGGAGAAGGGGTCTCCCTCATTAAGATTGTCATTCGACAGATTGCCAATGCAATGATGCTGGTACGTGGATCTCCTTATACACATGCTTGGGGATAAGGGATTAATTCTGGACAACAATTAGGTTCTCATCATTGCCATGGCGGTTAGTTTCGGTATTCAATCGTGGATCGAAGGTGGTGTTATCAGTGCCGTCATCGCGCTCAACATCATCGTAGGTGTTTACCAAGACTATGCAGCGGAAAAGACCATGGATTCCCTGCGCTCCTTGAGTTCCCCAACTGGTGTGGTAACTCGCGACGGCAAAACCAATACCATTCCGGCTATCGAGATTGTTCCTGGAGATATGGTCGAGCTGAAAGTGGGTGACACAGTCCCCGCGGACCTGAGGTATGTAACCAGCGAGAAATATGGCAAATCTCCCAGCTAATAGCGTCTGTAGGCTCGTTGATGCCATGAATTTCGAAACCGATGAAGCGCTGTTAACCGGTGAATCCTTGCCGGTACAAAAGGAGGTTGACTCTGTGTTCGACCCGGATACCGGACCGGGAGATCGCCTGAATATTGCTTATAGTTCGTCCACCGTGACCCGGGGCCGCGCCCGCGGTGTTGTGGTTGGAACCGGAATGAAGACAGAAATTGGTGCGATCGCGGCCGCCCTCCGCGCTGGGGATTCCAAGAGACGGCCCGTCAAGCGCGGCCCTCAGGGCGAGACCAAGAAGCGCTGGTACGTGGAAGCCTGGACCCTGACCTGCACCGATGCCGTCGGTCGCTTCTTGGGTATCAACGTCGGTACCCCTTTACAAAGAAAGCTTTCTAAGTTGGCCTTGCTGCTCTTCGCAATTGCCGTGGTTTTCGCGATCGTGGTCATGGGTGCAAATGAGATGCGAAATGACAAGGAAGTCATTATCTACGCTGTGGCAACTGGCCTTGCTATGATTCCTGCTTGTCTAGTGGTGGTCTTGACTATTACTATGGCGGTAGGCACCAAGCAGATGGTACAAAGAAATGTCATTGTCCGAAAGCTTGACTCCTTGGAAGCTCTCGGCGCTGTGACTAACATTTGCTCAGACAAAACCGGAACGCTTACTCAGGGCCGCATGGTTGCCAAAAGGGCTTGGCTCCCATCACTGGGTACATACTCCGTGGGATCCTCTAGCGATCCCTTAAACCCCCAAGAAGGAGACTTGAGCCTGCTACCTCAACCTCCGGTTGAGCTCCAACGTGATACCCAAGGAGAGCCTCGGGACCCTCAAGATCTACTAAAGGATAACCAGGTGCTGCAAGACTATCTTAATGTCGCGGCAATGGCCAATCTCGCCCATGTTCACAAGTCGGAGAATGATGAATGGCAGGCACGTGGTGAACCCACGGATATCGCTATCCAGGTGTTCGCGTCTCGTTTCAACTGGGGCCGTGATCGTTGGACCAAGGGCGACAAGCCGGTTTGGACTCAGAAGGCTGAGTATCCTTTCGATTCAACCGTGAAGAAAATGTCGGTGATTTTCGCCCAAGGTGACCGCGAGATGGTTTTCACCAAAGGTGCCGTCGAACGTGTGGTCGACTCTTGCACATCAGTCATTTGGACCGCTGGTTCTAGCCCCGTGCCTCTGGAGGCAAGCATGAAAGAAGAGATCCTGCAGAACATGGAAGCTCTGGCCAAGGAAGGCCTCCGAGTGCTTTGCCTTGCTTGCCGGGAGAAGAAGACCCCCACCGACGGAGAAGAAGTGCCCCCAAGAGATGAAGTTGAGCAAGACCTCACTTTTTGCGGACTCATTGGTCTTTATGACCCCCCTCGTCCCGAGACTGCCGGTGCCATCGAAGAATGTTACCGCGCCGGAATATCTGTGCACATGGTGACAGGTGACCACCCCGGTACAGCGCGTGCCATCGCAGCACAGGTCGGTATCATTCCTGCAAACATGGACAGCGTCGCAAAGGATGTGGCGGATGCAATGGTCATGACAGCCAGTCAGTTTGACAAATTGACTGAGGACGAGATTGATGATCTCCCCACTCTACCATTGGTTATTGCTCGCTGCGCGCCTCACACCAAGGTCCGCATGATTGATGCGTTGCATCGTCGTGGGAAGTACGCGGCAATGACGGGTGACGGTGTGAACGACTCACCGTCTCTCAAGCGGGCTGATGTCGGTATTGCCATGGGACAGGCAGGTTCTGATGTGGCCAAGGATGCCTCAGAATTGGTTCTGATGGATGACAATTTCGCTTCTATCATCAATGGAATTGAAGAGGGCCGTCGTATCTTTGACAACATTCAGAAATTCGTCCTGCATTTGTTGGCCGAAAACGTTGGACTCGCGCTCACTCTGCTCATTGGTCTGGTCTTCAAGGATGTCAACGGACAGTCCGTGTTTCCCATTGCACCCGTCGAAATTCTCTGGATTATTATGATCACCTCCGGTCTCCCTGACATGGGATTGGGAATGGAGATCGCGGCACCTGATATCATGAACCGCCCGCCCCAGAGTGTATGTATTCCCTTTCCTTGACTCTCAGTCTTGTGCAATCTGCTAACATGTATAATAGAAACAAGGTATCTTCACATGGGAAGTCATTGTGGACACTCTCGTATATGGCGTCTGGATGGCTGCACTGTGCTTGGCATCCTTCTCCCTGGTGATGTATGGATGGGGTGATGGCGACCTCGGAAGTGGCTGCAACACTGGCTACAACGGCAGCGACCACTATGATGGCAACTGTGACACGGTGTTCCGTGCTCGTGCAACCACATTCGTTTGCATGACCTGGTTCGCGCTCTTCCTGGCGTGGGAGCAGATTGACATGCGACGCAGCTTCTTCCGGATGCAGCCTGATTCGAAGAGATACTTTACGCAGTGGATGTTTGATGTCTGGCGCAACAAGTTCCTTTTCACCGGTATCATGATCGGATTCATCACCACCTTCCCGATTCTGTACATCCCTGTGATCAACCACGTGGTGTTCAAGCACACCGGCATCTCCTGGGAATGGGGAGTGGTGTTCGTGGAGGCGATCCTGTTCTTCATTGGTGTCGAGGCGTGGAAGTGGTGCAAGCGGATCTTTTTCCGGCGCCAGGCGTACCGTCACAAGGACGAGGTTGACACGAGACTCCCCAACGACTTCAGCCGGTACACCACGATGAGCCGGTCCGATACCCAAGCAACCAGTATGCTGAAGACCGAAACGTCTGTTGTTTAAATAGACGATGCCATGACTTCATTGCACATTTTGACCCCGTTCATCCATCTTCGCGCGTTTAGATTCCCATTTTCGATTTCCAGCATTTAGCTTCATTTGTCGGTCTGCCTAACTAGACCATCGCAAAGTTATCACAGTATCACCTTGCGTTAATGATTAATGTTATCCCTGCGAGACGTGATCATGAGTTGGGTGCACATACTTAATGAGCATAGTTTATAGATAAATACCACTTTGTTTTCTCTGTTCAATCGGGATGTCCTTTTGTAGACAGTGAGTGTTGTAGAAGAGCCTTAGTCCTCTTCCGCGATGTATATCAAGTGAAACAGAAATCCATGAGCATCATCTGCGACAGTAGCTAGTTAGTCCGCTTCGAGATACATGTTAGTCACTGAGCAAAATCGTGATCTGGTAACACCAGCCACCAAGAGAGAATAGGATGCCCTATTGATCAGGCTCCGAGCGAGTCGGAACGGCGTGTCGTGAGGTAGAACAGGGCGGAGGGCGGAAGGACAGGGCCCTTAAGTACGCCAGGGAGGTGGGGGGAAAACACAGCACCTGCCTCATGTGATGGCTATTAGGCAACCGCCATTGTTTGGGTGATACAGAGCAGAGCAATTGCAAGCGCTGTGCGCATCATAGATACCTGCCAAGGGATTTCCAAGACATGGGCAGAGCCCGGGGTCGAATCAATGCTACGGGGTGGAGGGGGCCAGACATCTATAGTGGTCGATCGAACGATTTCTATTGGATCATAATAATGCCTCATAGGATTGAGTCATACGAGGAGGGCGCAGAGAGTGATTTGATAATCTCAGATGTGGGAGGGGTTAAAACAAAAACTATTTACGAACTCGCGGCGGCCGGCGCAGCGGATACATTTTCCGACGGAGCGGAATCCTTCGAGACGGCGGCGTCCGCGTCCTTCTCGAAACTCTTCATGGGGTAGAAGCCCCACCGCTCAAACATCTCGCGATCCTCATCCCAGCCATTGCAATCGGTCGTTAACATCTTCTCGCCGGTAAAGACAGCGTTCGCACCGGCCATGAAGCACTGGACTTGCTGTTCCTCGGACAGCGAGATGCGGCCCGCAGCCAAGCGGACGATCGTGGCGGGGAGAACGATACGGGCCGTCGCGATGGTCCGGAGAAGCTTGTCAAAGGAGATCATTTTGCGTTCACCCAGAGGGGTGCCCGGGATGGGGACCAGCGCGTTGACGGGGAAGGATTCCGGGTGGGAAGGGAGCGAGGAAACCGTGTGGATGAGACCGATCCGGTCGGAGTCCGCCTCGCCGAGGCCCAGGATACCGCCGGAGCAAACGTTGATTCCCGCGTCACGGACATGCGAGAGGGTCTTCAAGCGCTCATCGTACGATCGGGTGGTGATGATGGTGGGGTAGAACTCCCGGGACGTATCCAGGTTATGGTTGTAGGCCGTCAAGCCGGCATCCTTCAGCTCTTTGGCTTGGTTCTCGTCAATCATGCCCAGGGTTACGCAGACCTCCATGCCCATCTCCCGGACGCCCGACACCATCTGCTTGACATTCTTGAGACTTGTCTTGCGACCGCGCATGTCGCGCCAGGCCGCACCCATGCAGAAGCGGGTACTTCCATTCGCTTTGGCAATGCGGGCGGCTTTCAGCACATCGTCCACGGGACTCATCTTCGTTGCTTTCAAGCCGGTGTTGTGACGCGAGGATTGAGCACAGTAGGAACAATCCTCACTACATCCTCCGGTCTTAATGTTCATCAAGGTACACATCTGAATGGCGGACGGGTCATGGAATCGACGGTGAATGGCAGCCTGGTTTGGGATGAGTCAACGAGCTTCCAAGATCGTGGTATCATATGGAAAGAACAGTCAAAAGTAAACAATATACTAAGCGACGTAGATTGGAAAAAAAAAAGCACATACCGCAGCGTAGGTCAGCTGGTTCAACGGGGTCTCATAGATCTGCTGGACCTCTTCGCGGGTCCATGTGGTCCGGGGCACCGTTGCGGCCGTTGCCTCTTGCAGGGCTACTGGGATTCTGCTGGCAATTGAAGCCGCACTGGGGGAGGACTGGACGGTGCCATAGGACCTTCGTAGGATGATCCGAGGCACGGACCGAGGGAATAGTGACATGGTGATTGTAAGGTAATGTAGAGGAGTGATGTAAGTCCAATGGGAGCGGAAGAAAGGCAGTACTTAGGTTAGAGGGAACACAAAAGCACCATGACAGCTCCCAAGAAGAATTAAGGCCAATGACGCCAAGCGACGGTGAAGAAAAGACGACAACCTCGGGAAAGGACCAAACAGACGAAAAGCGGATGAGAGGGGTAGATTAGGTTGGAGTCAGATCGTGCTCACCGGGGGCCAGAGGTATACTCCGTCCTGTTCTTCCGGAGTAAATTGGTTTGTGAGCTGTTAAGTTAATTGTTACCCTCTGTTATTACTCACAGTGGGGAGAAAGTCTAATCGTCCCACCCAGTCAGCGACCACCTGAAGCAAATCAAGCTGTGGCTCAGGAACAGAGAGTTCCCTGTCCCTCTGTGATTCGTGGGGTGATTGTTGACCCCAACGAGGGGTTCAACCCATGGACAAACAATCCTTTGGTAGATGGTTGAAGAATCAGCATCGTCACCACCATTTTGTTCAATCCCAGCGGTGGTGGTTCCTTGATCAGGGGAAGGTTGAAGACCATGCCCACTTCGCTTTCCCGCCAAGGAGAGATTCTGGAATGACCAACTGTTGAGGGGTCAATGGATCGTTGACGGAGGCTGTGGATTAAACGCGCAGATCCAGCGGGCGAGTTACGTATTGGTGGGAGGATCCCCACCAGCCGGAGCACGATGGTTAACAGGACGAGTTACGAAGTACTATCACATCATCGGGAGAAAGGAAAGATGCACTGCTGCCTGAGGATCTCTTTCCATCTTTCGGAATGCCTTTCCCGTGACTTCAATCGGGACCTGCCAGCCATCACGTGCCCCAGTCAGGCCAATCAGGCGGCCACAATTAAGGCCCTCGGGCCGTCGGTGAACGAAAACTCGAACAGATTAGGAGAATTCCAAACATAGAGAAGGTTAACTTGGTTTGAGTCACCGGGAAAGCCCATTGAGCATGATGACACTCCCGTTCCAAGGTTAAAATGATCGCCCATTAGCCAGGCACTCCAACCCTCCGATCACTAACGACTGAGTTACTGGAATTAATTACCAACACTGCCATGTTGCCATGACATTACCAACAATCGATAATAGTTACTCAAATAATACTGAGGGGAATTGGTCTAAATACTACTCGAATACATATCCCTTCACGAGTCATTCTCCTGCTTTCCAGGTACGTCGTCGGAGTGTGTTCAATAGTTTTCCGGAGTAGAATGACCTCATCTGGCGCATTACTAGTACTCCGTACCCGATGCTAACCGTACACAAATAAGCACAGAAAAATTCAATTTCCCCTCGGAAAGTAAACCGTACGGGGGGTTCATTTGGTTTGCTGAAAACGCTATAACTCGTTAATCTCATTTAGGGTCTTTTTGTTTTTCCCCCTCCCTCGTCCCCCTTTGACTTTTGGTCAGGGATGTTAGCGGCCATGTATCCAAGGTACGGTAATTTACACAGGCCTTGTTACTACAGGAGGGCCTCTCGCAGCACCCCCTCAATGGAGCGTAGCGCCTGCGGTTGAGAAGTCACACTGGACATGAGGTACAGAACGTTTCCGAGAACACGCGAGTGCACATTAAACTTTCCGTCACTCGTCGATAACCGCTGCTGTAAACCTCTGGCGGCTGTCGAGGTGTAGCCTATTGGCGCGGTGGAGACATCACATGTTAGTCCGGCACGCGCTGAACGGGGAACAGTAGGGGTGACTTACCTCCTCCCTGCACGTCTTTGAGTGAGATGCTGAGCACCGTTCCAATGGCGAACACGCCATCCACCGATGGCGCATGGGATAGATCACTGACGAGGCCATGAGACCAGACACTCCAGATATTAGAGCTGTCCCGAGCGCCCAGGGTCACTGGGGTATCGGACAAGGTTGTCCAGTCCTGGCGGTACCCATCCCAGGACCCACTGTTTTCCATCCGCATCATGGTCTGCAGCGAATCCACTGCCACCTGGCAGCCCACAGCATGTGCCGTGTAGCTGTGTCCATGGAGTAAAGCGTCGCTCTTTTCCGGACTCGAAAATGCCTGGAAGATTTCATCACTGGCCATCGTAGTACATAGAGGAAGAAGACCACCCGTCAGAAGTTTCGCGTTCACCGCGATGTCGGAGTCGACCTGGAGGAATGAGGCCGAGGATTTACGGCCAAGACGGTAAAGGCCCGTGAACACCTCGTCGAAGATAACCGGGAGACCAGACCAGGAGGTGGCCACGGGGTGATCCTTGGTAGATTTAGCCCCGCTTGCGCCAAACAGCTCAGGATAGCCGCGGACAACCTCGACGAGACACCGTTGGAAGAGAGGGTCACTAAACAAGCCTGTTAGTCAGGGATCTTACATGACCGTACATATCGATACTGACCAAAACAGCATGCCGCCAGCGCCTAGAATAATGGGCTCCATGATAAGAGAACCAAACTTCATCCCTTCCTGCTGAACCAGATCCTGAATAGTATTGCGAATATATTCTGTGTAGCGCTTTCCCGCAGCCGATTGCAGCCGTTCCTCCATATCAAAGATGTCATCCAGGGACGAGAACTCGAAGCCTGAGCCCAGTGATTCCCGGAGGTTCTCGGGAATCTCGACCTTCCACATTCCTTGGGACATTTTCACCTGCGGGAAATCGAACCAGTATCCTCGGCCGCGATACCATTCAACTTTCTTGTTGTAAGTGGAAGGCTCTGAGCAGTCCATGACGCCGATCGTGTCGCCATGATAGCTTCCCTTGAGACCGAGGATACTGATCTGCTCCTGGCTGGCATCCCATCCGTAACGGTCGCATGCCGCCCGGAGACCCATCTTCACAGCGACCTCCATGCCAGTGCTTCCATTATCGGTGTAGAACACCTTCCGGAGGCGCGGGTTGCCAATACTCTCGAGCAAGAGTTCTGCCAGCGACAAAGCGGGCTCATGTATATTTCCTGGAAACATTACATGTCCGTACCGTCCGGCGGCATATGCAGCCGACAAAGCTAAACTGGGGTTGCCATGACCCAAGCCTTGCGTCCACCAGGATGCAGACCCGTCAAATGTTGCGCGCAGCTTGTTTTCATGGTGGGACTTGTCCGAATCCACGAACGTTTGAAAGTAGTCATCATAGGCAGAGTCAATCGGTGTGATATCCTTGGCCTCCATGCATGATGCTGCGTGAATGGATACCAGATGGTGTCATGTGCCCGGCTAGCCATCGATTCCAGCCGGTCGATCCGTTCCGCGTTCTTAGCAGATAGCTGTTCCAATAAGCTCGCCACATCCGTTTCCTGTGCAACACGACCATAGTAGGTTGTCATGGCTTCCTCGTCCCGCGCCAAGGAATCTACATCTTGCACTGACGGCTTCGGAGGAGGCGACGGCAATGGAACTAGCGGAATAGACTTTTTCTGGAAATAGTTCAGTAAGTATTCATGGTTCTTGTAGTACTCATCGCGAAACAGTAACACCGAGTGGATATCGTAGCCTCGAAGCAAAAGTGACTCGTAGGCCGAGATAGACGAAGAGATACCACCCAATCGGGAATCTGCGACTAAGACAATAGGTAACCGCAGTGGGCGATAGAGGTCTGCTTGGGAATTGCCATTGGGGCCGGGGGAATGGACACCACCGGCCGTTTCTACCAGGGCAAAATTGACACCGCTGCCCGCCCAGTCAGAGAGGGTTTTGTGGACAGAAGCCAAGATATCATCATCGCGAGGGACCTGCTGAGGATTAGTGTTTGGGCACCTCATGTCAGAGGGAATGGTTTTCGCACAGTAAATTTCTTCTGCTGAGCCGCGATATGCGGACTGACGGGCTCGTCGAATTGGTAGAGACATTTAGTCAACGTACCCGCAGCATGGCGTTGGATATGTCTAAGATCATGGATCAGTATATGTGTAACTAGACCGATGAACTAGTGGGTTGGCAAGACGGATTCAGCCCACGCACCGGTCATCTGCGTCATCCAATGGCCCCGTCGAGACGGGTTTGAGAAAGGCCGCCTGATCCTGGGACTTTTGGCGCTGGACCGCGTTACAGAGAACGGTCGAGACAATTGTTTTGCCCACATCCGTGTTGGCGCCGTAAACCTGATGGGCGCGAAGGGAACGCCAGAGGGCAGCTCCCACTGGAGACATCACAGTCGGAGCCGGTCGATGGTACTAGTAAGCACAGATCGAATGATCGAGAATAAGAAGAGAAGAGGGGAGGAGGAGGCGAAGGAGTCAGTAATATTAATAATAACGATGATAACAGTCAGAAAAATAAAAATAGTACTGTGTACTTGGAGTACAGCCGCCTACTTCATAGTCAGAGATACGAGAAAGCGTAAGAGATCCAGAACGACCTTGGTTGAATTGGCCCGAGGTATTCAGGCAGCCTGGGAGCCACTCTGTCCAGGCATTCAGGCAGCCCGCTGCGGACCCCCCACCGGTTGGCCCTCAACGGCCTGTCTGGTGGATATTCATTCCCTTTTCTTTTCTTTTCCTTTTCCTTTTTCTTTTTTGTTTATTTTTGTTTTGGTATTTTCTTTTTCCCCCCTTCCCGCGCTTCAACATTTCTTGTATGCATCCAATCCCAATTTTTAGGAGGGATCTCCTTTATTCTGGCGGGTCGCCTTATACTTTTACCTTACAATGTGTCAAAACTCAAACCAGCCTGCATCTTACCCTAGGTCTCTTTTTCCCCATAGTTAGCAACTGATCTACCGACCCCAAACTTCTGATGAAATCAATAATATCTGGTATTGTGGATGGCTCAGGAATGGTTCCTATAAATATACCTCGATTACAAAATTCGTACACATTATAAGTACCACGATCTTACATTGTAAAGATTAATGTTCGAATGGCACGAAATTACGTGGGATAATCAAGAAATAACCAAGAACAAAAAAGGTTTCCAGACTTCACACAGAGCAAGCCACCAAATGACGGGAAACAACAGCTCCACTCTTTTGGCGCAGTTCATTGTGAAAATCCCCGGCTCCACGCCTCCGGTGTGAAGGATGATAATGCCCGCAATCCCCTCTATCTGGAGGGGAAGCACCATGCCTATAAGAGTACCCTCTGTCGTGCCCGTTTCCCTCTTGGGTGTGGTAAATCACTTAGTGCCTCTGGCTGCAAAGACCCAACCTTGAACCTAGTCACAATGGATGTCTCCTCCCCCAAGTCCCTGCGTGACTCACTCCGTCAGGCTTTACACCGGAGAGAACTGAAATCGGCTCGTCGAAGGCTCACAGTACTCCCTCAGACGTCAGTAGACTTCTCGTCCAACGACTTCTTGTCACTATCAACGTCGCCAGCATATCGAGCCCGGTTACTAGAACACCTGCAACAGGCACCTCCGCTGCACCCCTTTGCCAGTGGAGGTTCCCGGCTCCTGGATGGCAATTCAACTTATGCCGAGGAGCTTGAGAGCTTCATCGCTGAGTTCCATGGTGCCCCCAGTGGACTGCTGTTCAATTCAGGGTTCGACGCCAATGTCGGCGTCTTATCCTGCATTCCTCAGCCCGGAGATCTGATTGTACATGATGAGCTGATCCACGCAAGTGCACGGGAGGGCATGCGTTTGTCCCGGGCAGGCAAACGGGTTCAATTCGCGCACAGCTCACCCGAGAGCCTGGAAGCAGTGCTACAATCACAGCTGGACGCCGATCCCAAGGTCCAAGATGGGTCCCGGAATGTCTTTATCGTGGTGGAATCCGTCTATAGCATGGACGGGGACATTGCGCCGATCCGCGAATTCATCCAGGTCGTCGATCGTCTGCTGCCGAGGGGAAACGGCTATTTTATCGTGGACGAAGCGCATGCTACGGGTACATTCGGTCCCCGCGGGGCTGGCGTGGTTCAGGAACTGGGCGTGGAGCAGCGGATATTTATCCGCGTTCATACGTTTGGCAAAGCCTTAGCCAGTCATGGTGGTATGCGATCAAAAAAAAAGACTCCCTTTGATATATATGTACCTGACTGTTCTCCAGCGATCGTCTTGTGCTGCCCCGATACCCGAGATTATCTGATCAACTATGCGCGAAGCCTGATCTACACAACGGCGCTGGGTTTCCCGTTCTTGGCTTCCATCCGCACCGCATATGAACTGCTGTCCGAAGGGACCACACAACCTGTGAGTTTTCGCAAGTATACATAGATCCTCAGAGGCCTCGGACTGACATCGACAGCTTCAACACAAACTTCAACAATTGATCCTATATCTGCGGACCAGGTTAGAAGACCTTGGTTCCTGGGACCCTGCAGTCTTCGAAGTCGACCACTTCCCGAGATCCCCCATCTTTTCTCTACGCAGTCCCTTGCCTCGTCAGCTGGCGGCCGCATGTCAGCAGGAAGGCTATACCGTGCGTGCAATCATGGCACCTACCGTTCCTGCTGGAAAGGAACGGGTCCGGGTGTGTCTTCATACGGGTAATACGATGGAGGAAATCGACGGATTTGTCGACACGATCCAGCATTGGCTGAACCGAATGACGGAGAAAAAGGCTGCACGGCTGTAAAGGTAAGTGTAGGCTTAATGCCTGTTAATTATGCTTTTGTATGGATTACGATGTGAGTCTGTAAAAGTTGTGTTTTGTATATAGTTGGACTTACAAGTGACACAAGAGCATACTAAACCATCGGACCAGCAGTAAGACCAGGAAAAGTAAGAAAACAAGAAAAGGAACTAGTGAAGTAAAAAGAAAAGATGAACAAAGAAAGTCGAGTCAGCTCTCGTATAACCAAGACAATTCAATAAACCCAAAATTCGCTACAAGTCGGACATCTCGGAAACAAATCATCAAACGTCTCAATCCACCGATCCATACAATCTCGATGATAATTCGTGCCACAGTGACCCTGACACCACACCCACCGCTCATCATCATACTCGGTCTCGTAAAGCTTCTTCTCAGCCGCAGTGTACTCCCTCGCCGACCCGCCAGTCACGTCCACGAAAAACCCTAACAGACAGATCCCACACTCGTCCTCAACCGCCCTTGGCGCCACCATCCTCGAGACAACGCTCGTGTCCACGGCCTGACCCGAGCTCGAGCTCGAGCACACCGACGTCTCGCTGACAGGACTGGCGGCCCGCTCTTCAGAGGGGTATGATCCTGGAACCTCGCGCTGTGGACGCCACTCCTCCGCCGGCGCTTGCTGTGTCTGCTCCACCGGCCCATGCACCGCGTCCGAGCGGAGGACACTACTAGCTCCAGCTCCCTGCACAGACCTATCCTCATTGCTCCCCATATCCTTAGTGGCCGGAGAATCCCGCCGATCAAGCGAGTACCTCCACACCTGGAAGTCCCACTTTCGAGCTAGTCGATACCACTGCGACTGATGCGATTCAGTACACAGCAGCAGAGTCGACAACCCGATCAAAGTGCTGCTGATATCCCGACCCTTGTTGAAATACCTGCTGCCTGTATTGAGTAATCTAAGGGCCGCTGCGCGGGTGGCGGGGCTGATTGTGTTTTTGCACCGGTGGACGCGGCCAACGCTGAACTCCAGACACTGATGCTCTTGCAGGGGGTGGATGTTTAGGATTTCGCCGAGCTGGTGCGGTAATGTGGATTGGAGGGGCATTATAGCTTCTTTTATTTTCTTTTGTGGGGGAGGTTTGGTCGAGACTCTTAGGAGTCAAAAGGCAGCAGGTTCATGGTGGAGGTAATGGGAGGGGCTACTATTGATATAATTCATATGTTGTG
Organism: Aspergillus nomiae NRRL 13137; assembly: GCF_001204775.2. Classification (NCBI taxonomy): domain Eukaryota; kingdom Fungi; phylum Ascomycota; class Eurotiomycetes; order Eurotiales; family Aspergillaceae; genus Aspergillus; species Aspergillus nomiae. The sequence goes on from NW_015378062.1 coordinate 141,815, forward strand.
TAAGAGTGACATTCTGTGATGGTTTTAGGTCAGAGAGCGCTCATTGTTATGCCATAGTGAGGGTCCGGATGAGCAATGCATGACTGATCAGGATTATCACGGATCATGATATTCCTTTGGACAACACCATCAGCTACTGTACAAGCTGTATATATATATACTACTAAAGAACACCAAGTCAGTTGCCTATATATAAGCAGTGTTGTTCGTAGTTCGTCGAGAAATAAGTTGTTGATATCACCCGCGATATAAAAATCACGACCCCCTCCCAAGCCCCTCATCTGAATAAGCGATCGACACCAACTCATAAAACCATCCACAACACACTAATATGGCAGAAGAAGATATTCTCATTGTCGGCGCCGGTATCTTCGGCGTCAGCACCGCCTACCACCTAGCATGTAGCAGTTCCAACCCTTCTCGAATCACGCTTTTAGACCGCGGCGCCCCTCCTTCCACGCCGGCCGCATCGACGGATATCAACAAGATCATTCGCGCGGACTACTCCAACCCACTGTATATGAGTCTGGGGTTCGAAGCCATCGAGGCCTGGAAGTCGCTCCCGTTTTTCCAGGACGCGGGTGTCTATCATCAGTCAGGATGGATTGCGATGGATGAGAAAGACAGTGATCTGCCCCACCGTATTAGGAAGAACTTTTCAGAGAGTGGTCGCGAGGATGTGATCGTCGACATGACTGAGGAAGAGGTAAAAACTCGTTGGGGTGGACTGCTTCAGAGAACTGATTGCACTCCGTTTGGGTCATATTATTTTAATCCCTCGGCGGGATGGGTGGATGCTGGGAAGGCATTGGCCATTATGGCGAATGAGGCCGTCAAGATGGGCGTCAAATATGAGATCGGCGAGGCACGTAGGGTTGTCCGCGGAGAAGACGGGGCGCAGGCAATCGAAGCAGACACTGGTGCGGTCTTCGGAGCAGACAAGATCCTCCTAGCAACGGGAGCATGGACAAGCCAGTTAATGTCTTCTGTTGAAGATGAGCTGGAGTTGCCTGACGAAGAGCGAGTAGAGAACCAGGCATCTGCTGCTGGCGTTTGCGTTGCTCATTTTCAGCTTTCGGAGGCTGAGAAAGAGACATACTCACAGCTACCGGTGTTTGTATACGGCGGACAAGGTTTGTTAAAACCGAACGATTGAACGGACATATGCTGAGAGCGAACAGGGGAAGTAATACCGCCAACGGATTCGGGGATTCTCAAGTTCACATTTGCGACGTCCGTTAAGAATATAGTCAGCACAACTTCTGGCCATGAGATATCTGTCCCTGTTGCAGACCAAACAAATGCTCCATCTGGTCTCCAGGAAGACTCGATCAATCTGATTAGGCCGCGCTTACCTCAGGTTCTGGACAATGGCCGCAAACCAGATTATTATCGCCTGTGCTGGGACTCTATTACCCCCGATCAACAACCACTCATCACTAGACACCCAAACCCTAGCCTCTCGAATGTGTACTTCGCGATAGGGGGCTCGTTCCACTGCTATAAGTTTCTCCCGACAATTGGAAAATACGTGGCCAACGTGGTGAATGGTGTGAGTAACGGCCCGCAGAAGGATCAGGCCTGGGCGTGGAAGCCAGCCCACGAAAGCAAAAGAGGAGTGCATGAGAAGCTGGTGCCAACGAGAGTGTTTCAAGACTTTACATGAGCCAGGCCCGTCTTTTACTGCGGGTTAGTGGCTTAGTTGAGGATGTAGGGCTTCGCTGATATTGGTAGTTAGCATACAGGGAATAGTGAAAGGAATAAGATGTCATTACCTTATAGGTCAAGCGAACTTCAGGTTCTGCCTAATAAAGGAGAGCTGCGAATTCTGAAGGGCATACTCATCTCTGATCAGGATATATCAAACAAGTTGGGGATGCATGCAAATATACACCGACCTCGCCGGCTATCTGTTTTCCCGCTCCGGTGAAATTCACCATCTATAACATTGCTTGTTTCCAGAGGAATCGTCATTAGCCAATAACACTTAGCAGCCTGTTTACAGAAGGCAAAGCTGACCGTAAGTCCTTGCCGACCGTGGTCTTTCTTTCCTTTTCCTTTGTTGTGGCATGCGTGATCGACCAAACCAACAATCACATTGCTTATCACCGCGATTTCTAGGACTGAAAGAACCACTAATTCATAAAGACTGCCTCTTCGTCAAGAAAGGTCAGCAGCTTGCTTCTAGGCAGAGCTGTTGGCCATCAAAGTCCGTGTCATTCAATGAGGCCAGGATATATCGACTCAGTATTATCACTGTAGGCCTCTCTCATCCTTAAGTGCAGAGACAGGGCCAACACCATTGACGTTCAATTCTCGGGAGCTCAGCGCTTCCTACGTCAGGCCGGCTCTTTCTCCCTATTTAGGGACCCAACGTGGCGACCGACCGATCGAAATGGATGACGGCGAGCATTTCTGCAATATCTGTGGGGGACCGCTGTCCACAAACTTCGTCCAGCATTCTACCTACGGCCCATATCTTACTAACGAAAACGACACTTATGTATGAAGCAAGAGTCTAGAGTTAACCAACGGTGATTCTGGTATCTGACAATATCTGCAGTGGCTTAAATTGACCAGGATCGTGCGTGCCAATGTTCATGATGGAGAGGACTCGGACGAAGAAGGCGCATACTATATTAGTATGATGGTGAGTATGCCCCTGTGAGCTACTGGTAATGAACTCTCAAACGCCACGACGTGTATACTAAGCAAATTAAGGGTACATACGAGTACGAGCCGTCCCGTATCTTTCGAACAAATTTGAATGGTCCTGAAAATGAGCTCGAGTTCGCCGCGTGGGATGAGGGATTCGCCGTTCACAATGCGTGCTTCATGATGCTTCTCGAAATGGGCATGGGTGACAAACACATGACCACAATGGGACGCGAGATATTTCTCCGAATGCAAATGCGTATGCCGATGAGCGATGGCACCGTTATCAACTGGGGTGATTGCTACTACGGCGGAGCTGGGCCATTCCAAGGACATAGGTGGATGGCTCTAGATGGATACGAGGTATGTACGATCAATACTACGTTCTGCTCAAGCTACTAACCGGATTCTAGTGGCTTGTTACAAACCCTGACTATGAACCGGACTTCTATGAGCTCCTGGAAGACGCAAGGCGCGACGGTCCAGAGGAGATTAATGCTAAATTGTGGGACGAGGCAAAAAGCTACCAATATGTTGATCCATTCTGGCGCTTCCCAGTTGAGCTGCGTCATGAGATCCTGCACCTTCTCCCGTCTGAGTCGCTCTTCGATGTCCAGCGAGCGAGCCCGGCCTTTTGTGCAGCTAGCACCTCATTTCCAAACAAATATTGGCACTCCGTGATTGAACACAGGATGCCCTGGATGGAGCACACTTCGCTCAACAAGATACTGGCCGAGATGGAAAGCCCAATGGACTATAAGAGTCTCGCAGCGCGGCTAATCGAGCTACTGTCACACCTGACGACACGAACGGACCGTGGGATGAGTATCTAGGCCTGCAGAACCGCCGTAGAATTATGAGGTGCATTGATCGCATTCTTGATGACATTGAAGAGTCTGTTGCAAGCAAAGACAACCACGAAGGTGTCTCAACACAGATCCTAAGCCTCTCCAGCTTTCGAGCAGTGACGGTCTCGTGGGATGTCTCCATTGATAAGAAGAATACAGACGTCTATATCAGACCTCTGATTGACAATCCGCCCCATCCTAAGAATGTCAAAGTGTATTTTGGGGCAGACAGCGACATGGTTGGTATGGAATTCTTCCTGGAAGGAGACAAGTCCGGTCGTCTCGTGGGCTATCAAACCAACTCGCTTCAGAGTGTATCATTTCAAAAAGACATGCTCATCAACGGCTTCGTCATATCGCTCGGTCCCATGCGTGAGTCCCGCGCAAGGTATACGATACAGGGCATTGCAATAATCACAGATGGCAACTACCATCGTCCCTATGCCAAGCTCGGTCATTGGACCAAGAATGACCTTGTTCACATCCTATGCGCAAGGACTATCGAAACGTTGGTTGGTTTCAGTGCGCAATACTCCGTTCGTATAAACAAGTGGTAGGTTCCTGAACAGCAATTGCTAACTCAACCTAGGAAGACCATATCGCCCAGTTCGGCATAATAGTCGCGGATCTAGCTACAGCCTCCCCGGGATTCGTGTGGGATATGGAAGTAGACCTACTGGGGACTACTCGCTGGATCGGCAATTGGCCATCGCCCGACAATGAGCCTGCGAGACTCATGCCGAGCCCCAAGCAATTCAGCACTAGGACCCAGGCTCCTGTACAGTTCCTTGACTTCTGTTCTTGTATGATCGATAGCATCGAGGCATTCTTCCCTTTCGGTCAGGGCAAAGCAATCGGCGGCTTGCTCTTCAAGTTTAGCGATGGAACTCAGAAGCTAGTCGGTAGAGCTGAGAACCACGAATCTATCTCAGAATTTGCATGTAACGAGGTGACGTTTAACCCGGGGAATGACCAGAGAATCACCGGCGTGGCTATCAATTGCACTGATAAACGTCTGGGACACCCCGAGCCTTGTGGAGTAAACAGCATCGTGGTAGGTAGCGAGTCATATACCTTGCCTTTGCTTTTCCCATTTTGTTTATTTAATACTTCAGGTACCATCGTTTGTCACTAATGCCTTTCTTCAACAGTTCATTACTGAGCCGAGATCGAATAATATGGTACTGGGATATCGAAGATTTCGGTCTTCGGGCGGCTACGACCTCCTCAAAGGTCCATACGAATACTGCGATAAGGAGCGTCCCACTGTCGGAATGCAGTTCATCTTCGACAAGGGAGTGATCACAAAATTAGGCCTTATGCACTAGCCAGCGACATATCCTTGCAGTCTACCGAAAGAACGCGATCAAGAACACCGACGACGAGATGGAATTGCGAGGCAAAGAAAATACAATAGGACCAGGAGATCTGAAATTACACATCAGGACTACGGTGGATATGATGAAGACACGATATGGGACAGGTAACTGGCATCTCGGATCAAGTGACGCTTTTGTATACCGTACATACAGCTCACTTAGATACATAGTTGGAATGAAATCCGTGGTCGAAACAGCTAACCCACAAACTAATAAGCGTAGTATAGCACCGATTCATCATTGCTCTGACGGATCTTCCTATTTGCCCGCATAAGCCATATCTTCATCACCCAGGCACTGGCCGCACAAGCCAGCGAGAACGCAGCACTCGAGGACATCGCCATCGTATACCTAGGTTCATCGGATGAGGGCCACAGATACTACAACCATTAGCACAACCGATTCAGTATAGCCCAGCAACCCCCACAAATGGAGAAAAACAAAACATACCGGAGTCCACACAAACGAAGCATTCGCAATCGTATTCACAATCGCCAACGACGAAGCCTTCTTCTCCTTCGTCTGTCCACAGGTACTACTCACCCAACCCAGCACGATACTATTCACCGCATAAGTGCCAATAGCGAAGACCACCATGGCGAAATATCTCGCCCCGGTGTTCAGCGTCGCACAACCCAGGACGAACCCGAAGATGGCAATCGCCTTAGCGACAGTGATATGCCAAGTCCTCTCGTTAAGTCTGCCGGAGCTCCACGACCAGAACACCGAGATAAGCCCGGCAATCAAGTACGGGGGGCAGGTGAGCACGAGCGTAATGGTTGTCGAGAAGCCTAATGTCTCGACGGCAGTGGGGAAGAAGTTCTTGAAGCCGTTTGCAGCAAGGTGCATGTGCTGCATGAAGGCGAAGAGCCACAGTTTCGGGTCGCGCGCGGCCTCCTTGAGTCCGCTGAAGGTGCTGGTTTGGTGGCGGGCGCCGACGGTATCTGCTACGATGCGGGCGTGGGCGAGTGTTCTTTCTTCTTCGGTGAGCCAGCGCGTGACGAGCGGATCGTCGGGGAGCGTGAAGATTGATAGGACGGCAATGACGAAGGTGATGGCGCCTTGCAGGATGAAGAGCCATTGCCAGCCGCTGAGCCCGGCCAGGTCATCCATGCCGTGGAAGATGCCGGCTGCGATGAGGCCGGCGAAGGCGGTTGCGAGGATGTTGCCTGTGTACAGGATCGAGATGCGAGTTGCGATTTCTTTCCGTGTATAGAAGATGGATAGCATGTAAAGAGCTCCTACGTATGGTCAGGCATGTCTGCGTAGAATAGCCAAGGTGGGCCTACCTGGGTAGTATGGGGCCTCTGTTATAGATAGCGTGAGTAAACAATCCACTGAAGTAGCTATTAAGGAAGGGTAAGCATACCAGTCACACCAAGAAAGAACCTGACCAGCAACAGTCCCTTGAAGTCCTTCGCAACAGCAGTAATAGCGCTAACAACCGCCCACAGCGCCATACACCCAGACATATACCACGATGGCCTCACCCTAGTGATCAACATATCTACCCACGAAGTCAGCCCACACCCCCATCCATTCCACCATCCAAACAAACCCCCCTCCAAAAAAGAAAAACTTACTACTCGGAATCTGTCCCAGAAGATACCCCACAAACAAAATCGAAACACAAGTCTGATACTCAGACGACGACAAGTCCAGATCCTCCTCAAGGTCATTCAACCGCGCCAAAGCGATCGCATTGCGGTCAAGGTAGTTGAGCCAGTACATCAGCCACAACGTGGGCATGATCCAAGTATCCAGTTTGCGGACCAGACGAATCTCCACGGGGTCTGTTTTCTTCCGCGCACCGGAGTAGTCGCCCCGGTGCTGGGGCGACTTGACACCATCCTGGCCCAGTGTGTACTCCCGGTGGACGGTTTCGGGCTTTTCGTCTGTGTTTGGGGGAGGGGGCTTCTCTGGGGGAGACATATTGTTGGGATGAGTATTGCGGGGTGGGGTAATGAATCTGGAAGGACATGGCTGGTTGATCATGCAAAGGGAAGCGCTTTTATACCTACTTGTTGACAGTCACATCGCAGATCACACTTGGACCCCCCAGATAGCATGCTGCATGCTGCTTTGAGAATCGCGGGGTTACATCCAGAGAGCCAAGAGCGGTGATATCTACCTCCACGGGTTAGCAGATGTTGCAACGAGCAGAGATGACCTATACTAACGAGGAGACAGCGAAGACGTAGGCTGGGATCGGCAAACTCTGTCCGAATATACCTCATACTCAAGCGCCAAATTGTAGCAAAACAAGAAGATGCCGAGTGTATCATCTGGCTTTTAGTATCATTTGGATCCTAGTCTGCTTTGTTAAGGTGTGGCAGAGGTGGTCCCATCAACGTGTTTCCCCAGAGTCCAAGCTTTGCACTGCCTCCCCCAGTCTTGGCTATGTATCTTTATCATCTCCGCAGCCAGATACGGCCATTGTTTATGCGGAGTGCAAGGCCGCCAGCTGTCCTTGGCGTGAACTTGGCAAATAGGATAACAAAAGGCAGTGGTGCTCGGCCGTCTTAGCACGAGTAAGGATTAGGTTCGGCAACGCGGGGACAAGATTATATGTGCTCGGCGGAGGATATGAGGTGTCTTTGACATTATTATTGGCCGGAGTGAACATGTCCGGCGAATGTTAAATAGGAGAATGCCATGGCCGATACGGAGATTGTATGTCCGGGGTGCTATCATATTAGTCATTTACAGTGCTGACTGACATGGTGGGACTTCTTACCTACAATATAGGATAAATAGGGATTTGGCCTATATAGGCTGAAGCCACCAACTGTGGCTGTGGTCCTAGCCATGACGATCTTTGCAGGAGAGTACGTAGTATAAAGATGCTTATGGACCCGGGAAAGTTGCGCTTAGTCGATAAGAATGGCTACCATTCTGCGTGCTCTGCCAATATATGAGCATTATATATCTTTCCATAATGCTTAAGTGAAAAAGCCAAACATCCATCATTTGGTCTTAGACAAGACAGTGCCCCCAGCACATCATGGGTTACAGACATCACACATATCACGCCACCATCGAAGTAGGCAGTCAACTGCCTAGTTATTGCCATTTCAACGGACGACTTTCAAATTCGTCACATCAATATATCGGCTGATTGGATTCACTCCCAGTCAGCTGGGGCTAAAAAGACTCCGCGGAGTATCTCGCCACCTGCATTTGTTACCATCGAGACTACCAGGATGAACCATGTTGAGATCTGATTAGTGATGCTAACAGACCCTGTATGGTTAAGACTGCTAAACAGGTTGACCCCCACTTACACCTACAAGTCGGGCCGAGCTATCGCCGATAGTGAACTTTAGGGCTCAACTTGTTGACTCATTGGGATCCCCACTCACTTGCAGTGGGACTGGAACCGCGAACAAACAGGAAAATGTTGAGAAACAAACAAACAGTGATCAAGGTGAATCCTCGTAAGAGTTCTGGGGGGCAGCTTGCTCCTCATCTGGCATAATTGTGTGGGGAACTGCATTAACGTTTAGACCCAGTTTTCCACGTCAGCACCAACCACTCAGCATCGCCTGATGATCTATAGCAAACCCGAGGCCTAGGGGCAATCTCCCAAACGGTGACCTCTCTCCTGAACAGTACCAAGGGTAGACCGCTTGTGTAGAATAATCATTTCCGGACAGTTCGAGACCCTATCTATGGGGAAGGAGCCGGGAGTAGTTGACATGACCATCGTATTCGGCGTCGTGGCAACTCTCCTCTCGGTATAGTATGTTTATGGAAAAACCGAGGTCGGGCGGACCCCGCATTTTATGCCTTAGTTAGTGAGCTTCCCCAGCTATGCATTACTTCTGCCATGTTGTTATGTCGAAGATCGGCGCCCTTCTTATATAAGGGGGGCATTGCGGAGCAACCGAGGGACATTGAATACCGGCTATAATAATGTACCGGCTGCGGAGTACAAGATCGTCAGTGTCTCCGCATTTTTATCAATTCCTCCATACACCTACTCTGCTTTGGTAGGACACAAGGATCGCCTTCCAGAATTCACTAGAGTACATACAATATGAGCATCGGTGCGTATGAGGATGAGCCTGGTTGATATCTTCCATACTAACAACATCCATAGCAGCTGCAGTCGCTGGTGGAGCGACATTGGCGGCGTACCTCAACGCCAAATTCCACATTTCCAAGGATGTCTCCGGCATTCTGAATGTCCGAAGGAGCGAGCGAGAGTATGCGCGCGCCGTCGCCCAGAAGAAAGGCAACGTCTGGTTTCTGTTCAACGAAACTGCAGCTCGATATCCCGACTTCTCCTGCATTTGGACGCGCGAGCGATCATACACATACCGCGAAACCATCGCATTCGCAAATCAATACGCACACTTCTTTTTATTGAAAGGCGTGAAGAAAGGTGATCTGGTGGCCTTTTATTTGCAGAACCGGGCCGAGTTCATCTTCGCCTGGCTCGGGTTGTGGAGTATTGGATGCGCGCCGGCCGCGATCAACTATAACTTGTCGGGCGATGCATTGCTGCATTGTTTGAAGATCAGTGGCACAAAGCTGGTGCTGGTGGATGACGATGATGAGTGCCTTGCCCGCATAGACGAGTGTAAATCCGCGATCGAGGGCGACCTCGGCATGGAACTCATTACTGTGAATCCCACGTTTACTACCACTGTGCTATCACAATTTCCCACCGAGGTTCCTGAGAATGGCCGTCTGGGATTGGGCATGAATGGCGAGTACCCGGCTATTCTACTATATACATCCGGCACTACGGGCATGCCGAAAGGTTGCGCCTTCACCATGTCCCGGTTATATACCACGGTTCTTCTTCGCTCTGGCGGCATGGTGGCAGACAAACCAGGCCCTGGCGGTGATCGTTGGTATAGCTGTATGCCCCTCTACCACGGTACCTCAGCCATTGCCATGATCAACTGTGTGGTAAGCGGAAGGGGCATTGGTCTGGGCAAGAAGTTCAGTGTGCGGCAGTTCTGGAGTGACATTCGGGACTCCGAATCGACATTTTTCGTTTACGTCGGAGAGGCAGCACGTTATCTACTCGCTGCACCGCCATCCCCTGACGATCGAAACCATCGGGTGCGTTGTATGTACGGCAACGGCCTACGCCCGGATGTTTGGGACAAGTTCCGCGAACGCTTCGGCGTGCCAGAAGTGGGAGAGTTTTTCAACAGCACAGAAGGCATCTTCGCCTTGTTCAACTACAACACGGGCCCGTTTACGACCGGCTGTGTTGGCCACCACGGACTGCTCATGCGTTTGCTACTGCACAACGTATTCATTCCCGTGGCGATTGACCCAAACACAGGCGATGTTCTCCGGGATCCTAAAACGGGTTTCGCCGTGCGGGCCTCTTACGAGACGGGCGGCGAAATCATCGTGAACGTTCCAAACAAAGAGGCTTTCCAGGGCTACTGGAAGAATGACGATGCGACTTCAAAGAAGTTCTTGCGCGACGCGTTCCGCAAGGGCGATATCTACTATCGATCCGGTGATGCTTTGCGCCGTCAATCTGATGGAAGGTGGTATTTCTTGGACCGCTTGGGAGATACGTTCCGGTGGAAGAGCGAGAATGTGTAAGTGGTGTTGATACTGGCATAACTAAGTAAATTGAGCTGACCTGGCAAAGTGCTACCGCTGAAGTTGCAGAAGTCCTCGGTCAATATCCCGGAATTCTCGAGGCCAATGTCTACGGCGTCACTGTCCCACACCATGAAGGCCGGGCGGGCTGCGCAGCCCTTCAAATCAGCCCAGAGGCTAAAGCAAATTTCAACTTTCAAGAGCTCGCCAAATTCGCTCGTTCCCGGCTCCCGAAATACGCTGTCCCTGTGTTCCTTCGCATCGTAGAGAGCTCGACCCACATCCATAATCATAAACAGAACAAAGTGCCGCTGCGAGATGAGGGTGTCGATCCAGATAAGACCGGGACTAAGGTCACGGAGGGCAAGGCAGATCAATTTTACTGGCTGGCCCCAGAGGATGTGTCATATAAACCGTTTGGACGGGGCGATTGGGAGGTCTTACAGAGTGGCAAGGCTCGGCTATAGAAGACTTGAGTATAGAGGCGATATATTCGTCAATGATTCCATGAATATCAATCTTCCTATATAATCTACAGAAACCTAGGCGTATGTAGTCATCCCAGAAGTGAGCCTATACAGTTAGAAATCCCTCCCATTCTTCCAAGGCCGGTCGACACTGCTGCTCATACAACGCCAGGCCACCCGGAAAGTTCAAATGCTCTCGCTTCTTGCCAGGTATATTGGCTCCCATGTACCAGGAGTCTGCCTTTGGCAGCAAGGTCATATCCGTCATCTGGTTCACCAACGCTTTCCACTGCTGCTCTGCTTCAGGGGTGGGCTCCACGTATGATAATCCGCTCTGGTCGATCTTCTGAATTGCATCAATGACCCACTGGCCTTGGAGCTCAATGGACACCGGGCCATTACTGAGAGCCGTAGGTCCGTGTACCCCGTAAATCCAAAACATATTCGGATAACCATGGCTCGCCATGCCTAAGTAATTGTGGACGCCGTCCTTCCACTCCTCAGCCAGTGGCGTACCGTCCGTGTTCTTCAGACCCATATTCGTGATGGGACCAGTGACTGCGTCAAAACCAGTAGCGACGACAATCGCATCGACAGGATAAAGGTTTCCATCGCTGGTAGCGATACCGGTGGGTTTAATCTCGGCGATCGCAACTTCACGGAGGTTAACAATATCCACGTTTGGTCGATTGAACTGCTCAAAATAATCCTGCTCCAGCGATGGACGCTTTGTCGCAAACGGATGAATCGGCTCCAGCGGAGCCAGAAGGTCCATTTTCCTGGGATCAACAATCCTCTCGCGTGTCTTCTTCACCCAGAAATTATACAATTCACGGTTCGCCTTCTCATCAAGCAAGATATCCGAGTAGTTGTCTAGAATAAAGGAAAAGCCGCCCTTCTTCCAGTTTGCCTCAAACAACGCCTCCCGCTCCGCAGCGGAAGCCTCGAACAGTTTTGTAGGTTGGAAATCCTCCAAATTTCCACTAAAGGTCTTCGCTCTGTCTTCGAAGACCTGCGGGTAGCGGGAACGGATCCGTGTCTGCTCCTCTGCCGTATAAGTTTCCTGGCCCATGGGAAGAGCCAAATTGGGCGTTCGTTGGAAAACAGTAAGGGTTTCTGCTTCCTTGGCCAATTCCTGGATGATCTGAACGCCAGTGGAGCCAGTTCCAATGACAGCGATCTTCTTCCCTTTAACATGCATGCCCTCCCGCGGCCAGGCTGAGGAATGATAAACATCCCCCTGGAAAGTCTCCAGACCAGGGAAATTAGGTACATAGGGCTTCGTCGACGTCCCGACACAGGGTAAAAAGAACCGCGCAGTGACGGTTTTCGAATCTTCAGTCTTTATCTTCCACAGGGCGCTGTCCCGGTCGAACTGTGCTCCGACCACTCTTGTTCCGAACTCGACATCTTTCTTGATATCGAGCACTTTATCAAGATGTTGGAAATATGCCTGCAGTTCTTCACGGCCGGGAAACCTCTCCTTCCAGTCCCAGTCCTTCCATGCTTCCGGGGCAGACAGCTGGTAGACAAAGCTCTCTGTGTCGACGCGAGCACCGGGGTAGGTGTTCCAGTACCATACTCCGCCAAGGTCTGGTGCGGTCTCATAGATCTTGCATTTGTAGCCTAGCTTGCGAAGCTGGTATAATAGGAAGATGCCGGAGAAGCCGGCGCCGACGATGAGGATATCGTAATCGGGTTTGGGATGGGATTGTGTCATCTCGCTTCTAAGATATGTGCGCACAGGTAAACGGGAAAAGAGGATGATTGGGAAAGAGAAATAAGTCGTAGCAAATATTTGCGTCTCTATGCTCTTTTATACCTTGACTTTCTTATCGACGGTGTTTGGCCCCCAATATATGTTGGATGTGTATAGCGCAATGACGGACCGAGCTGGGCAATCACTACTCTGGAGAGAAAGAAGAGACGCCCCCCATTCTGGGGCTTAGAGCTCAGTGTTATTGGTTGGCATTCTGCAGAGTAGGCTTGAGCACAGTGTAGATCCTTCTCTGAATGGCTTAGCCAGAGAAGAATAAGCACTAGTCATGTGTCTCCACAAAAGACACGAGGTGGCCAATAAAATCCTATATCTGGCGGGTACCCAAATCTAGCTAGGATAGTTGAGGTGTCTATACTTATCTATTACGAAGCTCTGTCATGTTTGGAGGCTTAGGGTTGCTCAATATCAGGTGCGATGAGATATCTCTATGACTAATCCCCGTTTGCAATAAGTTCCACCTTTGTGCTTTATAGTACTTCCTGTAGACGCTTCAAAGAAGTACTAGTAGTATATACCATTCAGGTTCGATTTGACACCTACTGAGCTCTATTGAACTCATCAATCACACTCCTCGGCTCCCAGTACTCCCCTAACTTCGTCCACTCCATATCCAATCCAAACCCCTGCGGACCACCAATACCCAGTCCTTCTTTTGTCGTCCACAGCGGATGCGCTGCCATTGCAATTACATTAACCTTAAGACCATATCGGAGTTCCTGCGATCCAATCGCCCCGCCATCATGTCCCAGTATCGAAATCAGATCAGGGGCAGTACAGATGACTTCTTGCTTGGGTAGGTCCTCTGGAGCATCAGGGTCCGTATAAGCGGCATAGAGAAACTCATTCTGGAAGGGAATAACCAAGCAGCGACTCTCCTCTAGCATACCATCACGACAGCTAGAAGAAATAGCAGTCTCCCGTTCGTCACTACTAAGAGGCGCAAGCAGACAATACCCCATTGTGTAGCCGCGGCTAACATCTCGTTTGACATCGATGACCTTGCCAGTGTATAGGAGTTTTCCGGGCGAGGTGTCGAACTGTTCAGGTTAGCGTTAATCCCGTACCCAAGTAGAGAAACGAGGAGTGGGGTGTACAATAGCTTGAATCATGTCTGCCTTTGATTGCCGAGCACGATACACGGCTCTCCCAATGTACCACGCCTGGGAGATGGTGTTCGGTATGATGTATTTCTTGGTCTCCGCGCCGGTAAGCGGTGCAGTCGATAGAGCGACCTTGTTTCCTAGATCAACGCATTGACTTCGTGCCATTGTCTCGGCGCGACGGCTGCTTTCGGCGTGCTGTTGGGATTAGAATACAGTTGTATGTGTGGAGGTGTATAGGGCCCATCATACTAAAATGATTGATACATTCCCTCTGCCATCTGCCACAGCGCATGGAGTGGCGGAGAGCCCATAGACGTATGGCGTACCTAGAATGTTAGTACACATGGTGTCGATGTGGCGTTGTTGAGTCAGACAACTCACAGTGCTCAAGTGTTGGATATGCCCTCCCCATCAAGTCCCCATCCACCACCGGAATGTCGTACATCACGCCGGAGGGGAATGCCGATAAACCATTCCCGCCTCCAATCTCGTCTGTGACAATGGCGTGGAAATCCTTCTTGCCGGTAATGCGCGCGCAGCTTTCAATCGCGAGGGCCAGTTCTGTCCCTGCTGAGAGACGCTCGCTGGATACGCTAGGGGCACCGAACCACGAGCCCATAACGCATACATCCGAGTCTCTTAAGCTTGCAGGCTTGACGACCCGCATGTTTCCCGCATATCCCGGAGATTGAAGGAACTGGAGGCAATGGAGGTACTGTATCCGCGAGGGACCACCACCGCCTGTTCCTAGGACTCCTGTGCCGGCGGCCATAAGCTCTAGATCGACGGGGGATATGTACCATGTGTTGTTGCGGACGTCGGGTTTATATGTATCTAAATCGATCTGGAGCGATGGCTTCGCCGCGAAATGAGCTGTCTCACGCGGTTTGTCCGTCTCTATGGGCTCTTCCTCGTTTGCTTCTAGTTCGTCATATACATTCCCCTCTAGAGCCTTGGGCTGTGGTGCATGGTCAACATCCACGGGGGCAAGGTTCCCAATAGCCTTGATAACAATCCGTGTCGCCTTGTTCGTAGCATAGGCAAGAGGGATCTTCTCGATTGTAGCAATGCTAACCGCTTCCTTTTCTGCTCCACGAGCAACAGCTGCATCAATAGCTCGTTGCTTCGCAGCCTCGAGCACCTTCTTCTCATCACGGCCCTCTAGTAACTCAATCACATCTATCTCCCCAGCTACTTTAGCAATGGCTGCACCAACAGCATTCGCAGAGTCATGATGTGGCGGCATGATGCACTCCGCGACACCATTCAAAGCGTCCATATGAACGACTGAGCCACCACCCACGAGCAGCAGCACAACCGGCTGGCTGGAGATCTTCATACCGTCGATAGCACGTTCGAGGATCTTCCGAATCTGTTGGCGCGCTTTGGTGACAACCTGCGCAGGAATGTCTTCTACCTTCCTGCGGTCTCCAATCTCGGCCTTTCCAGATGCTGTCACGATATCCGTTGCAGTCAGCACATCACCACCAAATACTCTGGCACGGGTAGTGAGATAATGGCCGACAGACTCGGGCCCAACACTGACAACCCCCGTCTGTTCATCCACACCCACACGACTGCCACCACCGAGCCCAACCGACAGAACCTCTGGCATTGAGAACGCAGTCCGCACGCCTCCAACCTCCACGAAGTTCGGTGCCTGACGAGGCAAGCCCGATGGAAGCAGCGCGCAGACGTCCGTAGTCGTTCCACCGATGTCAACGACTAACACCTGCTGATCCGCTTGTTTCGCAGAACCACCCCGATCCAGGGAGGCCAGGAAGGCCGCGTCGGTCATGCTGTTCGTCGGCCCACTGGCGAAGGTCTTGATGGGCAATTCAGCCGCTGTGGCCGCATCAGTCAAGGTGCCATCATTCTGGGTCAGATACAACGGGCAACAGAGTTGCAGTTTGGCCATTGCGCTGCAAAACGCTCGCACCGTTTTACGGGCGAAGGCAAGAATGGAGGCATTGAGGATCGTCGCGTTTTCTCTCTCCAGGAAGCCGATGCGACCGATCGAATGCGAACAGACGATGGATAGCGAGGGGTCGAAGCCGAGCATGAGCTGTTTACAGGTCTCTTCGTGGATCCCATTGTGATCCAAAGGTGAAAACACGCCGAGAAGAGCGACCATCTTGATGCCTGCATCTTGAATGCTATCCACGGTAGCTTTAATCTGCTCTACATTCAATGGTGCGATTTCGCGCCCGTCGATTTCAAGACCTGGTACTATCACTCAGTACCACGCCCCGATATAAGACTCAAAGATAGAATACGCACCACCATCCAAGTAAAACACCGGACCGCCCACGATCCTCTTCAAATCGGATGGAAACTCCGCGAAAGGCGGCACCTGTTTCGTGAAGGGACCACAAAGCCGCACGACAGCGACTTTACTCAGACGACTCGAGTCAGCCTGGACGACCGCATTGACAAAATGCGTCGTGCCGATCGCGACACTAACAACATCCTGTCTATCGACATGGGACTGCTCCAATACATCCTGAATGGCAGTATATATCCCAGATGTCACGTCCAGGGTCGTCGGGGTTTTGGTGGACGCGCACACACCGCGCGAGGGAGAGCCAGTAGCGAGGATATCGATGATGGCAGCGTCGGTATTGGTGCCGCCGACATCGACGCCGATGCGATACTTGGCCATTTTGATCTGGGGTGAACCTTGCAGACAGGTGTCGATTAATTGGTATTCGCTATGGCGTGCTTATGAGTACTTTTGGAATGTTTCCGCTTGAGGGTGTTGCCATTCGCTGTTCCAGTCGGAGGGTATTCTTCCTGTCGAGCAATCGGCACATACACTTCTATTCAGAATAAGCAGGTTGTCATGTAGTTAATGGCTGGAGGTAGAGAGATTAAGTTGGCTGGTGGTCGAGTGGCGTGTCGATTAGGGCGCGGGGAATCGGCTGACCCCTCACGGGAGACGAAGATAAGATGGATGTACTAATAGTCTATATATTATTAGTTAGGGCATATTTTGAAAGACATACAGACGGCTTTCATTTAGAGGCTTCTTGGAAATATCACGGCACCTATGATCTAGTTCTATTGTATATACATCCAAGAAATCTAGTGAGAAGCACTTTTGTATCTTAACCGCTGCTTGTTACTATGTCCTCGCGATGGTTAGGGGCTATAAAGGGCAAAGAAAAGAAAGAGAAATAAAATGAGGGAAGAAGAATAAATGAGGTAGAGGACAAAGAGGCAATATTTTATATATTGGCCGATTGCTGAGCTCTTCGACCATAATATGGCTGTTCTCAACACCACTCGGACGTCCCTCAGTATCCAGAAGGTTTCACTTTGACCGACCAGTCCTCTAAGCATTTGCCTTTGCTATGTAATTTCTTTTGTTAGTGTCTTGATCTGGCTGCAGCCCTGATACTAGTGCCTCATGCAAAAAGTTATGTCGGATGCAAGAAGCATGAAATATAGCGAATCACAACTGCATAGACAAGGACCTCACCCTGTTTGCTTCCTGCAAGTGGACACCGAGATTCTGTCCTTATTTCGCTGTGTAACAGATGCGCGTCTCCATCACGAGAAGACCCCAATCAAGCATCTTGCCCACATTGACAACCTCTGGTCTCTCTTCCGGGATTATCTACATCTACCTGCACTGTCACCCTACTGATACCAGGTATTCATTCATATGCTTTGATCAATATGGGGAATACTATCCTCAGATACCTCGAAGTCCCTTATGAAGGAGCAAACATCCCCAACCGTTGGATCAACGACGACATTAAGCCTGTCGAAGCAGGTCGGAGAACCTGGAATTTCTGGACGTTCCATAACTTTTGTATGCTCATCTGGCATTGCAGAGAGGGAACACTCTGACAAAGCAGGCGTTCTGGCCAGCTCAAATATCTCGGTGTACATGATAGGAAGTTCGTTGATTGCCATGGGATTAACCTGGCGTCAGTCGCTGGCTGCGATCGTCGCTGGCAATATAATTGCCGTCGGGCTACTTGTGATTAACTCATTACCGGGGATATTTTACCATAGTAAGTCCACAGCTCTTGTAGCAAGCAGGACTGACATCCATAGTCGGGTTTCCTTTGGTTAATAGGTATGTCTGGGGCCTTTATGGCAGTCTATTTGTTCTATGGAACCGGATTTTACTCTCCATCGGTGAGTTGCTCATCCCAACTGGCATCGCTAGAACTCGACTGACATTTACCTTGTAGTCTGGTGTAGGTCTCTCATTGTCGATGCTAGCCGCAGGTAACTCACCATGCATGATAGATGCGGTTCAAGCATGGATTGGCGGGGAATGCACCTACGTCTGTCTGCGCGCAATTTGGCCATCTCTCGAAAGTCGAATTCCGAATCAGATGCCTCAGTCGACAGGAATGACCACGGCACAGTTTGTGGCGTACATCATCTTCATGGTGCTCTCCTTGCCGGTGCTGCATATCCGTCCCCACAAACTGCAGATATTCTTCTATATCTCGTCGGCCACGATCGTAGTATTTGAGATCGTTATCCTTATTTGGGCGCTGGTCAGTATGGACAGCAGCGGGTTTGGCAGTACGATCTCAGAGCCCGGAGCTGGCGGTTCTGGATGGAAGATTGCGTTTGGTATCGTGAGTACTATCGGCGGCGCAGCTGCTGGAATCCTGAATCAGAATGATTATACAAGGTTTGCACGAACACCTCGTGAGGCAATTCTCGGACAACTAGTCAGCTTTCCCTTTTATAGCATTCTATGTGCGACCGTCGGCATTCTGGTCACGGCAGCCACGCAGAATCGCTACGGTCAGCCGCTGTGGAATTTGCCCACCCTGCTCAGCGCCGTCATGGACAATGGGGGTTCGCGCTCCAGAGTAGCCGTGTTCTTTGGAGGAGCTGCGCTGAGTGTGTCGCAGATGGGATTGAACGTGCCAGCGAATGCACTAGCAGGAGGTTAGAATTCCTCGTTATTGCTAACATTTCTTGCCCAGCTAACCTCTGCGCAATGATAGGGTTTGACATGGCGGCTACGTTTCCGAGATATATAAACCTTCGTCGCGGTGCCTATATCACAGTCCTAGTATCGATCGCATGCAATCCGTGGAAGCTGGTCAACACGGCTACCACATTCTTAGCAGTTCTCAGTAGTTACTCAATCTTTCTGGGACCTATGGTCGGGTCAATGATAGCGTCTTATTTCGCTGTGATGCGGCGCAAGATCAAGGTGGAGGACCTGTTTCCATGCCACGGGGACAATCGAGGTATCTACTGGTACACCAACGGGGTGAATTGGCGGGCCCTAGTGGCGGTTAGCCATTTCCAATACGTGAGCTTTGTACAATTACGCTGACGACAGCAGTGGCTTTGTGGCATGGTTCCTTCACTCCCTGGTTTCGTGGCCCATGTCGATCCTACCGTGGCCATTCCCATGGGGTTAACCCAGATTTACTACATTTGCTTCCTCACCGGCACGGCAATTAGTGCCGCGGTCTTCACGGCATTGCAATATATCTTTCCGACCCCTGAAGTGAGGCGTTTCGTCGAGAAAGCGCCGTCGCCGGGACTGTTGATGCCGGAATACCGATTGCGATGGGACCGAGAGGATTCGGTGCATGAGCCTGTGGACTAAAGTCTAAGCGAACCGGTGAGCAGCAGGAGGTATTTTCCACTTGGCTGGACTCAATTTTTGATAAACTGATAATTAACTTATATTGCACTATAAAATGAATTACTCCGGCGTACACCATAGGGTGTGATAGGCTCGAGCACAGCGGGTTTTTCTCGCACGTTTAGCCGGTCAATTTATTAGCTCCACCGCGTCCTTTAGGTTACAGTAGTTCGTCTCCGGTGGATATTGGAGACCCAATGGCATGAGCGCGACCCATCAGAAGGTTTTACCTGAATCAGGAACTAGATTTAGGAGTAGCGTTGCCTTAGACCAGTCAGTCATAGCGTTCCACTTTACGTGTGAGGGATCATAAAGGTACAGCGCGCCCCGGCTTGCCTTGCATTCCATCCCTTCGCCCCTCGACACAACCAAAATGTTCGGTCAAGCTACAGGGTTGTCGCTTTTGACGGGCCTCCTGGCCGCGGCTCTGCGAACGCTGCCTCCAACTGTCGCTGCTTTCCTGGTGATTCTTGCTGGCCGACCCAGGATGTCTGGGCCAAATTCAACGAGTCGGTTGACGGCCGCCTGGTAGCCACGGTGCCTTTGGGTACACCATGCCATGACCCCAGTTATAACGCTGCTGAATGCAAGACGCTCAGCGAGCAGTGGACAAACCCGGAGCTTCAGTAAGTTTGCGCCTTGTACTAATCACTGAAGCGCTTCCGCTAATTTCGTAGCTATGAAACCTCGTCGTCGATTATGGCTCCTTGGTACACTAATGGAACCTGCGATCCCTTCCACCCTCAATCGAAGCCCTGCACCCTCGGTAACTACGTGGTTTACGCTGTCGATGTGGCTAAGCCCGAACATGTCTCCTCGGCTCTGAAGTTCGCGAAGGAACATAACATCCGTGTGGTTCCCCGTAATACCGGCCACGATTACAACGGCAAGTCGACCGGAGCCGGCGCGCTGGCCATCTGGATGCACCATCTCAAGGACATCGAGATCAAGGACTACAAGGACAAGCACTACCAAGGCAAGGCCATCAAGATGGGCGCCGGTGTGCAAGGCGGAGAGGCGTACGCAGCCGGTGACAAGGCGGGTCTCCAGGTGGTGGGCGGCGAATGTCCCACCGTGGGAATTGCTGGAGGTTACTCCCAGGGTGGAGGCCATTCGGCCCTGTCCTCGCGGTATGGACTTGGCGCCGACCAGGCGCTCGAGTGGGAGGTGATCGATGGCGAGGGTAACTTCATTACCGCCACTCGCGACAACGAATACTCCGACCTCTTCTGGGCGCTCAGCGGTGGCGGTGGTGGTACCTATGGTATCACTTGGTCGCTGACCTCCAAGGCGCACACTGCCACGCCTGTGTCGGGCTACAACTTGAGCTTCACCAATGATGGCATCTCCCAGGATACCTTCTACGAGGCTGTCTCGCTCTGGCAGACCGTCCTGCCCTCTGTCGTGGACGCCGGTGCCATGTCCGTCTGGATGTTCACCAACACCAGCTTCCTCATCACGCCGTTGACCGGTCCCAACATCCCCGTTGCTGACCTGGTGGCACTCGTGAAACCGTTCACCGATGGACTGACCAAGCTGGGAATCAAATACACGACCTACTCCGAGCAGTTCGACAGCTACCTGGAGGAATTCACCGCCATGCAGGGCGCGATCGCGGTGGGCACCGCGCAGTATGGTGGATGGCTGATCCCCCGGTCGGTGGTGGAAAACAACAACGACGGACTTACGGCCGCATACAGACACATCACCGAGGATGGCGCCACGTTTATCGGCGTGGGTCTGAATGTTTCCAAGGCGTTAGTGGGGGATGTGGACAACGCGGTGCTGCCCGCCTGGCGCGAGACCCTGATCCACACCACCCTCACCACCCCCTGGAAGTGGGATGCGCGAGCTGAGATGCTGGCCGAGCAGGACAAGATGACCAATGATTATATCCCGGCCTTGACCAAGGTCGCGCCGAACTCTGGGGCGTACCTGAACGAGGCCGACTTCCGTCAGCCCAACTGGCAGAAGTATTTCTACGGCGACAACTACGCTACCCTGCGCAAGATCAAGGCTAAATACGACCCGGACAATCTCTTCTACGCCACTACCGCTGTCGGGGCGGACGAGTGGACCGTTCGTGAAGATGGCCGTTTGTGCAGTGTTTAAGTCGGGGGGGAAACAAGAGTGGTGGAATTTTTTACGGAACTGTAAATAGACTAGACCAGGCTATAAAGTTATTTAGATTGACAATCATCCACAGTCTCTCTTCGCCCATTCTTGGGAAAACCAATCCGTGGAGTCCAATGGCGGCGTTTCACCGGACTTTCTCCGCTAGTGGATACGGTGGAGCTCGATGCTTAGGGTCAATTGCAACGTCAATCACAATTCTTTCCCTGAAGGTTCCTGCGTAATGTCCGGCAGGTTTTATCGATTGCATAACCGAAAAGCAATGTCGTAATTTGTCTCCGACCAATGGTTTCCAGCCCCCAAAACTGGTCAATGCTATGTGGAGATCCGATGGAGGCAGCATTGGTTCCCAGTATCAGGCCAGATTCCAGAAGGCAGAAGGGATTGATTGAACATAAGAAGCTGGACCTCGGCTACGGCATTGCTCGGAGGACGGAGCCTGCAGTAGTTCCGTTAATATATGCATTTTGTAATCCGCAGGACCATTTTCCAGAGCAAACGCATTTGGCAGGTCGACCGTGGCCACATTCCGCTCGTGGCGCCTGTCGTGGGTATTTTTAAAGCTTATCCAGGGCAAGGGTTGACCTTTTTCCATGGGCGATGCGCTTATCCTGCCCTTGCATACGTAGCCCAGTAAATAGATTCCCATCGAAACCATGGTTGCAAGTCCACCTTAGATCGCCGTCTCGATGAGCCACTGTGCAGATCTGCGCACTGCCATCATCCATCCATGGGTTTGATCTTGGGTTCAGGCCCTTCCTCTTGGTGATTGGCGTCTTGTTCAAGGGTACAAGCAATGATCGGATTTTTCTACTTGGTGCATCACGTCAGAATCCACTTTTTCTCTCCACATCCACTGATGCCTGTTGCCCGATTGGGAGCATCTCGTCACGTGGGAATCGGGATATCATCGGTAGTGTCTTTGCATGTCTCGCAGCTGCAAATTCAATTCCTATTTAGCCAAGCTTCCAGGTCTGAGTCCTTATTAAGCAAGGCCTTTGGTCCGTATTGTGGGATCCTTGCGGTTCTGCGTGCACAGTACACAGACTGGTGTGGACGGCCAGCTTGGGATTCCGTATATGTGTTGCATAATAGACTGATTGCTTCATATCCCTTTGCCTATTGTACTCAATTCCTATACTCTGTAGTCAGATCGCATATCATCCACGTGGGTGCCGAACCAAAACACGCCGAGAAATAGGGTCAACGGCGTCACGAGAAGCAATTTATTCGTAACGAATTTCCGAAGTAGTCCGAGTCTGCAATGCTAGGCCACTACTCGGCACCATTAATCAATATGCAGTGGACCAGATTATTATCCGACCCATAGCCCCATACACCGGTCAAACTTAGAATACGGGGCCCATCAAGCAGCATCCCAACCTTCAGGGCCGTTCACTCGGGCCCCTCGTCTTTCCAGAAGACTGGCTCAGCTGGGCAGCTGCAGGGGGGGCACAATTAGTAGGCCTCGTGGTGGAGAGGGCAATTCCTGGTGGCGTTCTTCTGCAACTAGTTACTGCAGAGTGAGATTGTTATTGATCCTTGGTAGGAAATGAGAAGGAAAAATTGAATTTACTCCGTAGAACAGCCGCTTCGTTCTTAGAATGTGCAAGGTTGATGTGTCTTTATCCCCCGGCCTAGCCCCCAGTCTGCGATTGACATGCGTTGCTGAGCTGTGATACTGCTCCAACACTATGGGCTGGGTGTATAACCTCGACAAGCCCGATCCACACAGCGAAATCTCCCAGGTCATTGCCGTATTGCTGGTGTTCACGATCGCGGCCCTCCTAGCGGTTGCCCTGCGGTTCTACATCCGAATCCACACAAAGAGAGCATTATGGCTGGATGACTATGCCGCGCTGTACAGTGCGATCATGACCGCTGGATACTGTGCATCTAGCATACTTCGTGAGTGGCCTTTCATGGCGGTTGGAGGAGGATGGATCCCTAACTGCTACAGAAACGCGATGGGGTCTTGGCCTTCATGCCGAGTATTTTCCTACGGCCAACGTGAAGCAATTCAGTAAGGTGCGTCGTGGTTTTCTGACCGCGCTTCCGCAGCATGTATAGACGCTCTAACGTTGGCTCACCAGATACAATATGCCGGCGGCCCGCTATATTCGATGTCCCTGCTGGGGTTCAAGGTCTCGCTACTGGCGTCGTATCTCCGCATCGGCGGATTCGTGAAGATGTATCGAACGATCATTATCGTTGCGATTGCCGCCGTAGTGGTCAATCAAATCATCTTCACTTTCCTCTTTATCTTCCCCTGCAAACCTGTATGGCATTGAGTCCAGTATACTAGTACGCGATGATGTTGACGGGCCACAGATCGCAATGCAATGGGATTCTGAGCTTACCGGGACTTGCATCAACACCCTCAAGTCATACTATGGTGCGTATAAACACCACTCACCTGGCTGATGGTTAACTAACACCCTCCAGCTCTTGCAGGAACCAGTTTAGGGTTTGACCTCGTCATCATCGCCCTCCCTCTGCCAGTCCTCTGGAACCTACAGCTCGGAAAACGCCAAAAGGTACTCACTACGCCCACCTACCACAAGAGTCCACTGACCTAACTCCAATACCCCAGGTCGCCCTCTGCTGCGTCTTCGCCATCGGCTTCTTCGTCACAATCATCCAGATAATCCGCATCTTCACCATCGCGCGACTAAAGACCTACACGGACAGCAAACCGGTGATTCTCTGGTCCATCGTCGAGATCAGCCTAGCAGTCCGTCCACCCTCAATCCCTCCCACTCCATAACTCCCCAAAACTAACATCCCATAACCCAACTTAAAAGGTAATAATCGCCTGCGTCCCAACCTACGGCCCCTACTTCCGCGTCTTCGTCTCCACCATCAGCTCCTACCGCCGCCGCCCCACAGGACAAGATTACCCCCTCACGTCGGGGAACCGCCAAACGAGCCGGAAAACGGTCTCAGCACTCTGGGGCGAGACGATGTCCCGGAGGGCATGCGGCCGTACGATAACAGCACGCCGCATAGGACGATGATCTCGTCGTCGAAAGTGAGCGCGGATAATGACTCCGAGGAACATATCTTGGGAAACCCTCAGGGCATGTTTGCCACCGTGGGCGACCAAGAGAGGGGCATTCATAAGGTTATGGAGGTTACGGTTGAGAGGAATTAATGGGATTTAATCTTGGGTCTGTGTTGTGTTAGTAGGCATTGCTGGAGTAATTGGGGTTTCTTTTGTGGTATGGGGTTATGATTGTATATTATTCTTAATGGCTGTATTGTGGAATAGACTTTCTTGTGTATTATACAAGCTATTAAGATGTGTGGTGATAGGGAATTGACTTTGGTATCTTCAATCGTATGTCTGATAGACACTCTGACCCATGGCCGTGGTTGGCAGTCTGGATTTGGTCGCATGCTGTCGAGGACTAACGATCAAGCGAACTCGCCCGGCACTGGGCCCATTTATAGCTCCCCACAGCAGAGCTTACAGTAAGGTGAGACCACATCCCAGCTGCCAATAGCAATCATGGAACCAGATCTAATACCATTATGTCATACTATCAGCCAGACACAAAGTCTAAGCGGTGGTGTGTTGTCATCCTCCTACCAAGACAGGCATAATGCAGATCAGGTACCCACAGTCCAGGACATTTCTGTACGGTGTCTCGTAAAAGTAAAGCCCATTTATCCAAAGGCTTAATTAAACCCCTGTCAATTAGCCGAGGCGATACTAGTTCTGGGTCTAGGCGCAGCATATCCCTGCTCAATCGCACGGATTCTGCATCGAGTAGGTGGTGACATTGTCTAAGTTGCAATGTAATCATGTAGGTGAATGGGCCAAATCTGCATAGAGGAGTATGCGCATTACCTTGGTTTTTGTTAGGTCTGGCTGCAGCTGCTTAGCTTCATGCAGATGCTGTGCCACACGATGTCGAGTTATGGCTGTAACCTCATGTTATAGCATGCGTTCACGTTTAGCAATGGCTACCCCCGCTATATCAGGCATTATATACATGGTCGCAAGCATGCTAGAATATATCATCTTATCTCTCTGTGCTTCTCGTAGAATCGAAGTCCTTGTTGTATCCCGGTCAATATGGATATCATGGCCTCTCTACCCAGCGTTGCGGCAATCGTCAACGGGGCCGACCTGGATCCAAGCAACATACCCCAGGTCGAGAGCCTCTTCGCTCAGTTTGTCAGTCTGTCTCCCGCCGGAAAGGACGACCAGCGCGGATCCTTCGTGGACAGAGTGTTCCCGCTCTTCGGCGACCATGCCGTGATAGACGGCTCCAGTGCATACGAAGCCCAGCGGCAAGTCCCATGGACGTCTATCAAGCCGCCGAGAGAGTCCGCGTGGAGCAGACGGATGCGCTAAGCGATGTCGCAGGACTTAGGCTCACGAACGTAATCCAACCGATTTCCTCAATGGGCATCAAGCAGAGCAAGAGACTCGGCGGAAACCCATTAGGGCTGGAGGAGGTTGACCAGCAGTGTATGTCACCTCTGCCTTGGTGCAAAAACTAGCTAATCAGATCCAGGGTTTCTGGTGGTGGCCGATTGGAATGACCCTGCAGACGGAGACCGGGTGCGCCAAGCGATGCGTCGCATAGTAGACGCCGCTGAGGCGACTGCAAAAGCCAATGGGACGTATCTTCCCTACCAGTATTGCAATTATGCCGCGCGGGATCAGGATCCATTGGCTAGTTATGGGGCGGAGAATGTGGCGAGGCTGAAGGCTGTTGCTTCCAAGTATGATCCTGATGGCGTCTTTCAGACGTTGCAGAGTGGGGGATGGTTGCTTTCTAGGTGCTCTATGGAATAATTTGGCACGGATATGAAATCACAGTGTCTACTGAGAAGTTGTTCAAAGGCGCGTTAGTTTCAGATACGACTATATGACAGCTGTAAAATATGTAGACATCTACTCACTGATATTGATATGTAACTCTTGGTACAGGATACTAGACTGGCATTTATCAAGGGCCATGGCTATATGATCATCAAGATATACTCCAAAAGTGTAGATCAATACAATTGGAATACCAATCAAACTCCATATGGACGAAAATTTCTCAAAGTGCCCTCTCTGCAGAAGAATGGTTCTACTCGATACAGCCATGATGAAAAAAGGCACACCGTCGCATATTTTTTGACTAGTAGATAGAGTAAGCGAACTAGTCCACATAACACATAACAACGAGCAACACAACTGAGCCCGTCCATGACAATTCAGGTATGCTATTCTTTTACGTCCCTTGTCGGGACTTCAAGGCCTTCCTGGCTACAGAATCCCAGAGCACCAACACACAGACAACACAGGATCTCCACCCCCAGTGGAACTCATATGTGAGCAAGACAGGGCGAAAACTATATCTAACAACAAAGTCAGCAGAAGAGCACAGCAAGTTGTGAAATCCAACATACCATTATGTGTCCTGTTGCTCCTCTGCTTTTGCGCAGTACAGGAGCTTTCCTTTCTGTTGCCCCTTCGCGTTATAGGGCCAACGGCATCCATGGCCGTACTCCTTAAGGCATTTATCGCTAACACCGTCAAGGGTGTCCTCTCCCTTTCCTACTGTGTGTGCTATCAGGTATGGTCTGGACGCGGGGCGGTCGCTTTCCAAGGTCCCATCACAGGCAGAGTGCGTTTCACCGTACCATCCGCAATCTGGGTACGTCTCGTTCTGGTAACATGTCCGTACCTCGCCCTTGGCTGATACATACGCAACAAACAGTGCTAAGACCCATAGTGTGAGGTACATGATCGTTTGGTGATTGTATATCGGCCGGCTAGTTGATAGAACGATATAACATCAATATAAAATCAGATGATGAAATTAGCACAAGGACAGACTGGCTACCTCGCCGTTTATATATCATAAAAATATCTAGCACAGAAAGCCCATTAGCCACACTACAGAACAAAGGAGGAAGTGAAACACGAACCTGAAACACCGAAAGAGACGAGAAGGTTCAACACTTTGATTTACACCAGAGGGCTTTCTGGTAGAACCTGTGGCAAGTAAGACCAAATTCTTCATGCATGATTCACTTATTTTGACTGGTGGTTCTCTTATGATGGAGTACCAATACTGAACTTCGTCCCTCATTTGGCAAAGACCTCACTACCGTCCTTTGTGCTCCTACAAAAAGTCGCGCTTCCGTTCCATTAGCATTCCGGATATTCGTCACTTTGCCGGCATTTCGCAAATGCACCGGTGGCGAGGAGGAGTAGGCCCTAGAGTTTGAGACTCATTGTTGTTCCAGGCAGAGGTTAGAGGGGAAACAAAGATCAAGGTGCTGTGCTAGGTAGATAGATGGGTATATTGCCAGAAGAATGGGCAGTTGTTTATCTTTATCTACTTCAGATCGTTCCGTTATATCAATGAACTCAATGGTATCCCTTTCGCCACGTTTGATCTTCAAAGAAAGGGAAAACAAGATGATACCGAGCTTTGTGTGGCGATGTAGCCCCGTAAAAATACATTCAAGATAATGGGCCCTTTGTAAAGGCTCAGGTTTTGCTGCGAGCGGAATGATTATTGTTTAACAAGCGTAATCGAGAGAACCACATCAAGTATTAGGACAAGTATCTCTCGCCTGACAAGTTGTTTCACGGTGAAACATGGAAATGCCCATGTTTCTTTGCTGGAAGGGCATCAAAGATCCCATCGATCCTAACCTATTTAGGAACTTTCAACCACCTTTTCCTTCATATTATTGGTCATGTTACCTCCGGCTGGACTTAAGATGCTTTTACGCAGGCCAAACCTGGAAGATATCTAGTTGACAGATCCTTGGAGAGTAAAATAAAGACTGTATATAGCTAGAAAATCTAAGAGTTTCTTCCTTTGTTTTGCCGGCGCCACCAATATAGAGCCTGGTATCGAAGATAAAAACTGGGGCCATTCTACCCTTCATCCATTTGGCCAGACTCACACCCAGCATTATTAGTCTGTAATCTGGATCACCACGTTCAATCCACTCCTAGGTGACCTTACAAGTTACCTTCAGCTCAGTCTCTTGAATGCCATACGGCCAGCCACATTGCTCCTGAAGAGATTTCTCGGATTAGGGGTACTTCTGGGGTTCTCTTTATGGTATATTAAGTTCCTAGAAGCTGTGCAAAGGAGAATGAACCACCGCATGATAGTGTTTTGCATAATGTATGTTTATTTCTTGACCCACTAGGGCAATCCAATGGTGCGAGCCGGATCAAAAGTACGACCACCCATGTAAAGACATCTGCAAAAGATGAAGGAGACCAAGACAGAGACCCATTACGATCACCGAGACTCCCTGACCATCTACACGATCAGTGAGCTGGTGATGGCCTTTACTAAGGCCATACGATTGAAGTTTGCCACCAGATGTACTCCGACGATGAACATCCAAGCTCAAAAGGATCCACAGATCGCCGTCCACAACTGCCTCAATAGGCTTGGTCTCCGCAAATAAACAATTTGGCTCAAGAAATAAAGTCCGAGCCTGTGTATTCCTTCTCGAAACCCGATCTACGCAGTAATGCAGGTACGTACGTACGCTCTCTCGTTTCACGATGGACTGGGTCTGCGGAAACCCCACATCAAGTTACTAAATTATCGATAATCTATGTATCATGGTCCAATGTGAACGCGCGTCCAGAATGAAACTTGGGCACTATACAGTGAGCTATGACTGCAATCTCTCCAAATTCTAGACTGCCGGGTTAGAATGACAGAAGAAGAGAAATTCCGGCTCCTCAAACGGTTCTTTATAACCGGGGCACTTGCACTCCCAGACTCCCTCATAAACCATCAACTTGCTGCGTTCTTTTCACGGACCAATAGCCTCGGTGACATCAGGTCATCAATCCAACATGCAGTGGTCCATCCTCCCTCTGGCAGGGCTGGTCGCCGGTGTGTACGCAGCAAAGAACTGCACCGTGGCCCGCTTGACTGAGTTGCTTCCCGAAAACTCAACAGTCTTCTATGCCAACGACTACCCAGCTCACTACAATTTCACCCCACCAGTTAGCCTGAACTATGGCTCAACTTCCAGCCCCAGGGGTATCAGCGCCTATGAGCTTCCCGTTGCTGCATGCATCGCCCAAGCGAACATCACCCTGCCAAACAACACCCAGCATAGTGTTGGCTTCGTTCTACCGGACGACTGGAACGGCCGCTTCCTCGCCAATGGCAACGGTGAATTCTCCGGCTCAATTGGCTGGGACGCTATCGTCTCTCTCCTGGTACGGCTTTGCTGTCGTTTCGTCTGATCTTGGCCACGAGGGGAACAACGGTAGCTTCGGCTATCACAATGAACAGGCTCTGCAGAACTGGGGCCACGTTGCCCTCCACAATGCCGTCGTGAATGGCAAGGCGTTAACGGAGGGCTATTATGGGAAGGAAATTTTCATGCTCTTACTACCGTGGCTGCTCTGCCGGTGGTAAGCAGGGTCTGAAGGAAGTCGAAGAATATCCCGAGGACTTCGACGGTGTCATTGCTGGTGCTCCCGCATGGTGGACCTCCCATCAGCAGCTCTGGAACGTCCTAACAGCCATCTGGAACCTCCCCGAAACGGCAGACTACCATGTCACAAGTGATCAGATGTCTGCTGTTGCTGCCGAGATTCTCAAGCAGTGTGATCCCCAAGACGGCGTGAAGGACAATATCCTCCAGAATCCCTTTGGTTGTGTCTTGGACATTACCACCCTGGCTTGTAACTCGACGTCTAGCAACGATACTTGCCTTACATCCCCGCAAATCGGCACAGTCAACAAGCTCTTCAACCCCTGGGTGGACGCGAACGACACCTTCGTCTTTCCCGGGTACACTCTTGGTACCGAAGTTGGCGCCCCATCCCTCGACGCCGACTTCGTCACGTACATCCAATATATGCTCCAGCTTGGCGGCGACTGGACCTGGGAGGACTGGAACAGCCAAGAGTTGATCGCACTCTCTGAGAAGCTCAACCCCGGGAATGCGACCGCCGACAACTTCAACATCTCTCCCTTTTACGAAAAGGGCGGCAAACTGATCCATTATCACGGATACTCGGATCCAAGCATCGCAACGGGCTCCTCATTCTACTTCTTCAACCACGTTGTGGAGGCCCTTAAGCCGAAGGGGATCCCGATTGAGTCATTCTATCGTTTCTTTCCCGTCCCGGGTATGGAGCACTGCACGTTCTCGCCGGCGGATCAGAACGCCCCGTACTATTTCAACGGTGCGGACCAAAGCGGCTCGCTGAGTGGTACCCACTGGGGTGTTCCTGGTTTCAATGATTCGAAGCATGACATTGTTCTGGCGATCATGGACTGGGTGGAGAACGGGACCACGCCGGATTATCTTATCCCTACGAAGTGGTGGAATGATGATCCTGCTGATGGCGTGGAGATTCAAAGACCTATCTGTCCTTATCCCCAGCTCGCGCTGTACAATGGTACCGGTAACACTAGCCTTCCAGAGAACTGGCACTGTGGGACTTTGTACTAGTCTGCTGGTCTAAGAAATTGGGGATTGCTGAAGGATTCCTCAAGAGATGGGATTGGAGTATATAAGGCTGTGTGGATTTGATGTGGCCAAGGAACTGCTGGTGAGCAAAGCGAGGAGCAATACCTTTGTGTCTGACTGCTATATACACCCAGTAAAAGAAATGCTTCTACAGGGCCAAATTGATTAGCTCGCATCATATGGCTCAGGGATTGAGAATATCGAGCAAACAAGTCAAGTCATATGGTTATGCTATAGTATCCTCTCGAAAAGAACGACTGCTTGTCTTCCTCAGGTTTAGATAACTACTATGTGCTTCTCCAGTAGCTTCTTCGTCATTTGTAGGGAAGATAGTCCATGATGTAGGCTCAATATTCTTCATATTCCTGCGAAATGTGTCTCGCACTTTACTGACTAGCTGGTACAAGGCTCCAGTCCTTGAATGCTGCCGTCATTTGGGATAAGTTCATAAGTATGCCCTCAATATATGAAGGAAGGCACTGTAAAACCAAGTATAGTCTGAAATGCCTGGTTGGAAAAGAAAGAGGAATGGAGCCTCGCTATAGAATACAGCCTCGGTTAAGCCAGAGCCGGAGCATGCTGCAGGACACTCGCACAGAACACCAACAAAATAGACCCGATCACTCTGGTAGCTCTTTGACATCGTGCTTGTTCATTCCTGGACGAGAGTCCTGTACGAGCATGTTGAAAATCCTGTCTTGTAGTATGGGCACAGTCGCAATATCTCGTAGAGTGTGGAGTAGGGTAGCTAATTAGCACCCCGCTTGTTAACCACTTGGTGCGGGGCAGATAATTCTAGACCAATACCATGAACCAGGGCGTGCAGTATGTATTCGCCCTCAACAAGCTGTTCAGTGTGGATAAACCTACTCAAAATGCATTGCTATGGTGCTCGGGAGAATTCCGAAGTGGTAGACATCAGCCAGGAACCGTATATTTCCTGCCCCTCGGAGATGACCCCGACGTGGCTTTCGCAAGTGACTGCAGTCGCAGACCCTGAGAATCATTACTCGGTTTGCAAGACAACGCATGATCCTCTGCAAGAGCGTAGCATGAATATTGGCCAGCAACCCTCCAATTCGGTGGTACGTCCGAAGAGCCAGTCCACCTGATGATGGAGAAGTCTCTCCAATATGGCAGCTCGTCAAGTTCTCCAACGTCGGCCTCCGAGCAAGATATAAGTAGCTCTCCTATGACCATTCCAGAAATAATAAACCAGTTCAATCAATACCATACGTATATATATCCAAAATGGACATCCTCGACCGCAAACCCTACAACCATGCCATCCACACCAGCCCCGCCAACGACCTCCGCCTAGTGAAATCAGACATCCCCGAGATCCAACCCAACGAGTGTCTCGTCCACGTCCGCGCCACTGGCATCTGTGGCTCCGATGTCCACTTCTGGAAACATGGCCACATCGGCGACATGGTCGTAACAGGGGACAACGGCCTGGGCCATGAGAGTGCCGGAGTAGTTCTCAAAGTCGGCAAGGACGTGACTCGGTTCAAGCCGGGTAAGCCATCTAACCACGTCCCCGTTTACCACCAGCCATTAGAAGCCTTAAATACTAACAAAAGCAAAAGGCGACAAAGTCGCCATGGAATGCGGCATCCCCTGCTCCAAACCCACCTGCTACTTCTGCCGAACAGGCCAGTACAACGCCTGTCCGGACGTGGTCTTCTTCTCCACGCCTCCCCACCACGGCACTCTCCGACGATACCACGCCCACCCCGAGGCATGGCTGCACCATCTGCCCGACAACATCTCCTTCGAAGAAGGCGCCCTTCTGGAACCCCTAACCGTCGCCCTAGCAGGAATCGACCGCTCCGGCCTCCGCCTCGCCGACCCCCTGGTGATCTGCGGCGCAGGACCCATCGGCCTGGTCACTCTCCTCGCCGCCAACGCAGCGGGCGCAGAACCGATCGTCATCACAGACCTGGACGAAGGCCGTCTAGCAAAGGCAAAGGAACTGGTTCCTCGTGTTAGACCAGTGACGGTCACAAGAGACGACACTCCCAAGACTATCGCGGGCAGAATCATCGAGACGCTAGGCCAGGAGGCAAAGTTGGTGATAGAATGCACGGGTGTAGAGTCCAGCATCCATGCTGGAATATACGTAACGTCCCCCCCCCCCCCCTTTTTTCTCCCCTCCTTCATCCCCATTATCCAAAAGCAGGTAACTGATTGACCCGGCAACAGTCCACCCGTTTCGGCGGCTCAGTCTTCGTTATCGGCGTCGGCAAGGATTTCCAATCTATCCCTTTCATGCATCTCTCCGCCAAGGAAATCGATCTCCGCTGGCAGTATCGATATCACGATATCTATCCCAAGGCGATTAGTCTCGTTGCGGCTGGTATTATCGATCTGAAACCGTTGGTTTCGCATCGGTACGCGTTGGAGGATGGGGTCAAGGCGTTTGAAACGGCCAGTAACCCTGCTTCGAAGGCTATTAAGGTGCAGATTTTGGATGATTAGATTTGTTTTTTTGTTTTTTATGGATGATGGCGTGTGTAATAGAGTGAGGAGTGGGAGTAGTTGGGGGTGTATAAAAATGGAGATGTGCTTGGTTCTTTTTTCTTTTTGATTGGGGTTTCACTTCTGTAGATATTCTACTTGTGTCTGCTAATTTGGGAAATGCATGGCCTGGTATATGGAATTTGTAATCTGGATGTTCAGTATAGCTGTAGGCGTATATTCTGCCTTCTAGGTCTTAAGGCTGGATGCATACACCGTGGGTAATATGTTCTGGACCAAGTCTTATTTGGCTATTAGGCACCCTGCTAGAAAGAGTTAGAGAGATCAAACAGGATGATGTAGCTCTCTTAGCTGTTATAGAAATACAGAACGCCAGCATGCATGAATATTCACGCCGTAGGGCTGGAAATAAGGCGACGAGAGTAACATTCGTCTTATATCAACGTCAAATTGTACAAGTACTAGATGAACGAGAAAGCCACTGTTCTAATACTAGAGTCGCAAACATCAACATACTGAATAAACTTCGGCCTAAAGCTTGGCTGCATTTATGAGAGATATATTGTAGAAGCCATTGTAATATCGGACAACTTATTTTAACATCATGTATACAGCATCCCCCCATTCGCACAGATCACATCCCCAGTGACCCACCTAGATCTTTCCTCCGCCAGGAATGTAATAATATCCGCAATATCCTGAGTAGTGCCGCAGCGCTGGCCAGCAGGTACCTTCTTATTCTGCTCTTCCATCCTGGCGAGATGGACAGGTCCGGCAGCCTGGTACATGTCGGTATCGACGGGACCCGGGTTCACGGCATTAACTGTGACACCATACTTGTGGCCCAACTCGGTAGCCCATACGCGAGTGAGACCCTCAACAGCAGCTTTGGTGGCAGCGTACACAGACTGTGTTGGGTAGCCGCCTCTCGCGGAGATAGAAGAGAGATTGATGATGCGGCCGCCACGAGGGATGTAGGGCAGAACGGCCTGGGTCATGAAGACCACGGCGCGGACGTTGATATCCATCAGCTTGTTATAGCTTTCAAGAGTTACCTCTTCTAGAGGTCTGTTGTCGCCTGCTCCGGCGTTGTTGACGAGTATGTCGATCTGGGTGGTTTGGAAGGCAGACAAAATTGCGGACACAAGGGTCGCTGGGGCCTGGGTATCAGCCAGGTCTGCTTGTATACCGAATGCCTCATGGCCGTTATTCCGTAAAGACTCGACAAGAGATTCCGCAGCTGTACGTGACGATGGGGAAACATAGTTGAATGCGACCTGTTCTTCGTAAGAATCCTGTTGATGAATAAAATCGTGAAACGGTAGTTCACATACCTTTGCTCCTTGTTCGCTTAAAGCACGAACTATTCCGGCGCCGATTCCTCTCGCTCCGCCTGTAACTAGGGCAATCTTTCCTTTGAGAGACATGGTGTTTAGGGCTTGTAGTGTTGCTTGTTGAACTTTGGGTAAGCCGTACGTGAGGTTCGAACAAGTAGAAAATTAAATACTTATATTCCTGTCCTTACCCGATTATTCATGAGGGGTCCAGCGGTCCAAACCAGCAGGTCTTCCACCCACTCTATGCGACTTTCAGGCGCAATGAAGCATGATAAAGATCCACAGAAAATAAGGTTTCTCGCGAATATCTCCGAGCAGCTGATGTACAATGGTGTCCCTCAGTGGGGACCGGGCTCGGAGATAGCGCCGAAACCGAACAACACACAACGTGGGGAAGTATATCACCTGAGAACTACTCCTTACCCCGGACGGCTTCACCCAGAATTCGTAGAATACTTCAAATTGCGGAGTTCATATATCGCACGAGAAAGTGACCAGGTCGGGGAAGATCAAAATGTGGTCACTCCGACGAAATCGATACACCCACCCGCGGGGAATGATCCCTCAATGACCTGGGAAAGGGATCCATGATATGTATACAAACTGGCTGCCCTGCTGTTTGGATACGACCAAGGAGTGCTAGGTGTCGATGTCACCGATCATTTGCGCTATATGCATGTATTTTAGTTGGCCTGTCCGAGTGCATGCTATAGTATCGACGTGCCCGCATCCGCAAGTTGTTGGCTGAGCCTAGGGTATCTAGATAATTGGTGACTAGAAAGTAGAGACACAGGTCGTGGCCAACTCAAGAGTTCATGTGTCAAGCGGATGATGATCACATTGGCATCCATGGGCTCGTTCCTGAATGTCCTTCTGAGCCCTCGAAGAAATTTTGAATCATGAAGCCTCCCGCCGCGTCAAGAAGCTCCGCATTAGACATGCCCTGCGGATACCACGTAAAGCTATCCTCTAGCCCCATCGATAACGGGTTGTATATTGCTTGGTTTTGAGCACCGGGTGGCGGGGCCCAGAGGGCACGAGAAGGGCGTGACAAGGCCGTTGTTGGATTCGGGCTAATATTTTGAGTCAAGTCACCACCATGCCCTTGTTCTACTTAGGTTAGTTATGAACCCTGTGGCAAAATAGATCGGGAAGACGGGGTAGGTATGCTCACCAAGGAGCTTCTGTAACACATTCCGTGCGCGGAAGGCCATGTCATGCGATGATCCAAGGCTCTCGAGGCAATCTACAGCCTGTTGGAGATGTGCCTTCCATGACGGAGACATAGTATGAGTGGGGCTGTAGATATAGCAAGTGGCCTGCACAAAGCTCGCCGTGATTAACCAATACGTCGCATACCACGCCAGACCTCTTTTTCTACTATCCGTATGATTGAGGAATCCACATATAGACGTGACACACTCGTCAGCTGCAGCGAGGCACGACTTGATCGGGCCCTCCAATGTACTGATGGCTGATCGTGTAGCTATAGCTTCGAATAAAAAGGGCCGGTTGAGCACGATACGCAGGTGAAACGACCTCCATAAAAGGACCCTCTTCGGCAACTCCAAGTGCGGTTCCAGATTGACGTCTTGGTTGAAATATGGGGGTAGGTCTTTCCACCAATTCCCAATACTCTCTTCGAGTTTTACAGCTTTCTCATATCGTGGAACGTGGTGCGTGAGAAGCTCCACCTGAACGGCATTTGCAATCTTAGCTAGCTTCACTTGAGCAATGAGAGCAGACGTGATAGTGGGCCCGGGCTTGCACTCGGGCAAATGCTCCATATCGACCGCAATATCCTGGTCATCCAGATTTGACGGGAGGCGAATGTTCACTCCGACTAAGGACACTGCAGGCCTCCCTAGAGTTAACTGAGCCCCAGAAACGAAGACAAACAGTGTCCACCAAACGCGGCGGCGGATCTCCATGGTGAAAGGCGACGTGCTTGGCATGCCAAATTCGCGGTGCAAGCCGATAGCGAGAGCCATGCTGAAGCCGATGCCAATAAGAATAAACCCCGCGTTAGGCTTGTTGCGTTTTTGTAAGTAATTCGCCATTATAACAATAGCTTGCACGTAGCTCAAAGACCCTTTCTCGAGGACATCCATCGTTAGGTGTCTACGCGCTTCCTTGTAAAAAGGGATATCGCATTTAGTCGCATTAGAATCGCCCACGAACGCACCGATGGCGAGAACTGTGTTATATAATAGCGGCCACGAGCCGTCCCGCGGCTTAGCCAGGGCACCTTTAATCGCTTAGTAAATTTGATATGTCAGCCTCGAGTACAAGGCTTACCTGATATTCGCGCACGGAAGGTCCCTTCATGTAAGATAGGATATGCGGGATGGTAGAGAGCAAAATAGTCATCAATATAACGGCTAACTGTAGCCGTTGACTGAGATCGCACGGCAGGAAAATCATCCTCATCCAAGGATGAAGGCGTGTTCACGCTGTTCAGTGGAAGGTACAGGGGAAGAGACTGCAAGAATTTTAAGGCAGCTATGCCAGACTGCGGCCCTGTATATCCAGCTTTATGTGGATCAGCAGTTAAGAAGCCCATACCGTCGATTGAGTTATCGAAGTCTTGAGATTCGTCAAATTCATAGTCTTCTGCATTGCTGTGTTCGGTGAAGTTTGTCGGGAGTTGCTCAGTATGGTGTTCCACCTCCGTACTCAGCTTATTCTCCTGGCTTGTATTTACCAGAGCTACCTGGCGGCTCTCTCGTACAGTCCGAAGTGCTTCTTGCAGATCAACTGTCGGGAGGTACGTCCTCCAGGCCTTTTCCATGTCCTGCCGAAGTTGTTCATATTCCTGAAGACGCCTTAAGCAGGGTATGTAAGTTAAAATATTCCGGCCATCCAAAAATTAAAGGTCGGATAATATAATTCAAACCCGCGGCAGATAGCCTCACCTTTGCAGTGACGATAATTTTTGCGACGGGGACGAGTACCGGCATGCTTTTGCATCTCTGACGCAGTTGGAGCAAGTATCATCGCCGGAACATCGAACTTTTCGCCGTTTACACTCATCGCACGCAAATGTTTTGCGTAATATTCGACGAGCTCTAATTGCATCACTCATCTTGCTGAAGTATATGTATTCATTGGCAGTGACATCTTGCATCGGTCAATTGTTCGGAGGGACGAGGCGACACGGGCACAGACATCGTGCGGGAAGCCGATTGCGAGCCAATCCGTTTCAGGTTAGCCCGTCTTCTCTCCACGGAGTGTCTGCCTCAGGCAGCAAGGAGCCAAAGTCAACTACAAATTGGGGATATTCCACCAGAAGAGCATACTGTACAATAGGTCTATCTATGTGTGTACTTTCATGGCTGTAAGTATTTCAACTCAAGTGCCATTCAACTGCCAATGTCAAGTCATATTTGATTCAGAAACTGTTTATTCAGATATGTCGCTCAATGCATATCCTCCAGAGACAAGGCCCCCGCCCCCCAACCTGGACTTAGATCAACTATAATCCTAGTCGTATTCAGAACTATTGGCCAAAAGTAAGTACAATGAAGAATATTATCCCCAGTCCATCGCAGCGTATCGGTAGCTTAAAGCTTGAACGTCAAGGAGGTGACGAGAGCGCAACTATGGATTGCTTCTGACCACGGATGAACCTGAGAACACTTCTCATCACCAGCAGCACAACTGATGGAGGGGCAGTCTTTGGATGAGGGCTGAACAGAAAAGCCACGCGTAGTAAACTCAGAGGGTAGGTGGAGGTCAGCACATGAGACATCCCAATAGACCTTGTCGCCTTTCATTTCATACTCGAACTGTATGACATCATTCGCTTTTAGGTCAGGCTTTGTTGACACTTTAATGGAGATGCGGCCCCCTTTAGGATTCACACGCCATATTTCCTCGTAAGTACCACCCCTGGCAGGAAGCGTATACATCCTGCCTTCTTTATCGGCCACGGACCAGGTGTAGATTGGAGCGGACAGGCTATTGACAATCTTGACGCCTCCGATACTGCGAGGTGAAATGTCATCGACGGGTTGACTGAGGGCGGTGGAAATCAAGGTCATAAAGACGGCAAAAGCAGCGAAGAACAACATTTTCGCAGTAGATAGGCGCTCAACTGTTTTCTCTATGAAATGA
Source organism: Aspergillus nomiae NRRL 13137 (assembly GCF_001204775.2). Taxonomy (NCBI): domain Eukaryota; kingdom Fungi; phylum Ascomycota; class Eurotiomycetes; order Eurotiales; family Aspergillaceae; genus Aspergillus; species Aspergillus nomiae. The sequence continues at coordinate 180,812 of NW_015378062.1, forward strand.
ATCAAGACTTTCAGTTAACAGGCTCTAGAGGCACTTTATATCCCATTTGAGGCTATCTCCTTGTAGTGAATTTGTGAGCTATTTGGGATGGAAAGTCACATACCCAGCTCTGAAGCTCCAGTTTATCAGCCCCCATTGGGTCATCTGGAGCGTCCTGCAATTTAATATCTACTACATATTCACTGCAGGTCTCTACGTGGAACCGTAGATGATAGGTTGGTTCCACTGGCTTCATTCAGTGAATCCCGTGATATGAACCAGCGGAAGCCCTACCCTTTGTGAAACGATGGCTGAACACGGTGTGGACTACATCCAGCCTTCATCTTTGTTGTCAACAAACAAAGAAGCCATATGGGGTTTATACCTTCCCAATTCCTTTGAGAAAAGCAAAATTGCTTTGTCTGTTAATGGTTTCAAAGGTACAATCAATCACATTGTAGTATAAGAACATCTGAAACTGTGGCGTCCTCAAGGTGCACATGAAGTTTTTCCCTGATGTTGGCTGTTAAGCAAGAAGAACTAGATTAACCTCTGATAATAGGCTACTACAAAAACGCCATTTCTGTTTTTGCCGTCTCCCTCCCAATTTCATTGAGCCTCGCATCTATCAACTGGAACGTCTTCGGCATGGGACCTGTGTTGCTCTCAGCCGGCAAGTCCAGTTCCCTCTCGATGTAACCCACATAGGTTATGTTGTTTACCACAGGGCCTGTAACCAGAGTAATATCAACCTTGTGCTCTTCCATCAGACGTTTCAGACCCCAAGCCGCAACGGTGTCACTCGCCGTAAGAACGAGGGAGGCTACATGCTGCCGGAACTGCGGTGAATCCAAAACGGTCATGATGTTGTAAAATCCAAGGAGACACGACCCGAACTCGACAACAATAACATCAGGATTAATTTTGTTGAGCTCACGTAGGATGCCCAGCGACACCTCCACTACCTCAGTTGGGTCACCGCAAGTGGTGGGTAACCCACCATCAGCGAAACCCAGAACTAAATCAGCCCCTGTGGCAGCCAAACAACGCAATTCGCCCCAGAGGGCGACTCCAGATAATTTGGCGCCGGCGACTCGGAGTCCTCTGGACTTGAGGTGTTGGATTATATTCCGGACTGTGGTGGTCTTTCCGGTGTTTGACGCGGTACCGGCGACTACCACTATAGGTGCCGACTGGCTTAGGGTTTGGCATCTGGGGATTGCTGAATGTTTAATGTTAACAGGAGCCCCTGCTTTCAGTATACTACCGAGTACTCGGACTTGAACCGGTATCTCTTTATCGTTAAGGGGGGCCTCGGCCGCCCCCACTATTCCGCTCTTGCTAACATAAGACAGAATATCCCCCGGTGAAAGTCTGGAGGGGATATCACAGCTGAAGACCTGAAAGGAACGTCGCTTTGCGAGGACAGCCGCGACAATATCACCTTCCACCAAGTCACTTATATGTCCGGTGGTGTCTTCGATCATAGCCCATCGGTTCAGCGTCGACAACACCTGCACTGCAATCACCTCTCCTTCGGCCGGTACTATTATTGGCGTTAATGTGACAACATCGGCCAGTTCTACTCGACGAAGTAAGGACGGTTTCCTCGAAAGACGGACACTCGTAGTCGCCGCAAATGCTAAAAGGCCGCTCGTTGTGTGATCCATCGAGGTTTGTCTCTTCGCCATGCCTTCCCTCAGCTGTGCTATAAATTTCAGATAGAAATCTACTACCAGCTTAGCAATCTAACTCCAACAACGAACTCATCTTAGTAGTATGAGCTAGAGCTCCCTATAATAGTAATCACACATGGAACAGGTAGAAAGACGAAAACAGCCGAAGTCAACGTAATAACTTGTGAATTGCTGACGCGTGATACTGGGTTGGGTACCCCTGCAGCTATTTCTTCGCAGCTTTCCAGCGCCCGACCGCACTTGGTGTTAGTATGAATGTCTCTTCGGCCAATCATCCTGGTGTTTCTCGAATCGCCTCACCTTTATGGACCCATCAATAAAAGGCCGGCAAGAAAGCCTACAACTAGGATTAACCTGCGGTCAGAAATAGCCACATAAGCTCTGTAACTATGCTGTTTCGAATTGTTCCTTTGTGATATGTGAAGGAACCTGCGAAAGGATAATCCTAGTTCTATTTACAGCATGACTGTATCGCCAGTGTTGGATTGTGTTGTACAGTCATCAGCACGATTGTAATACTTTTTTCAAGTGGACTTTTTTGCCAAGCTGGGGTGCAAGTTGTTTGCTCGTACTCAATAAACGGCCAACCATTTCAGGAATCCCTATTTCAATCCATGTTATGGTCATCCATCGGCCCTCAACAAAATGTAACAAGATTATTTTCTTAAGAAAAGAGTTCAATCATAATAGATATGGTGACACTTCTATGATTCTATAGGTAGTTGCTTCGATCCTAGTATCTCTTTTCGTAAATGGTAAGTGGTGGTTCATTCATTTACGATGATAATGCTGAGGTGCATCGGAATATATAAATTTAGGAGGGCGAACAACTTTTACGTCCCCAGCAGGGTTATCTTGAGTATGCAACGCTTTTGATAATTTAAAAAGAAAAATGATATTTATCTAGAAGAATTTGCATAGGAATTACCTATCAATTTTCAAATCGATAATTTAGAGAAATCTTTGAGAATCGCAACTTAAACAACACTCAAGGCCAAATTGCCAGCAAAGCGCTCCTGCCAGTCGAGGAAAGATTTAGGCGAAGGTTGAACGTGAAGTCGCGTCATGGGCGAAAAATAAAACCAGAAAATCCGATATAGTTCTATTCTCTAAAAGTCTATCTGGCGTCTATGCAATTGGGCATATTGCTAGACGCAGGGAAATCAATCCCCGCAAACAAGAGAACAAAGGCAAACCGTCAACAAAATAAGAACACACGTCCATTGCGGATATCAAGATACGCTATCATTCAAACATTTTTTTACACGCGAAGATTGAAATTCGTCAATCATTTCTTGAGGCCCAGGAGGTTGATACTCTTAGGGCGCTCAATGGGCAGGCCGAGGGCACGGTCCCAGATGAGCTGGACGAGAGGGCCCAGAGCACGGCTGACACCGAAGGTGACGGTGTAGTACAGGGGCTGCTGGAATCCATAGTGGTAGAAGAGCACACCAGAGGCGGCATCAACATTGGGGTGGGGGTTCTTGGTCTAGTATCGTTAGCATACGTAGCTTGGAAAACACTGAAATGATCATTTACCTTTCCATGTTCCGTAAGAACGCCAGGGGCAATCTCGGAGTTCTTCTTGACCAATTGGAAGACAGGGTTGGCCAGAACATCAGGGCGAGTGGCAGCAAAGTCCATGAGAGCCTCGAAACGGGGGTCGGGCTTGCGGAGGACACCATGGCCGTAGCCAGGGACGACACGACCCGACTTCAGGGTGTCCCAGAGGTAGGTACGGACATCCTCCTCAGTGAACTTGGTTCCGATCTTGTCCTGCATGGCCAAGATCCATCGCAGGACTTCCTGGGCAGCAAGACCGTGCAGAGGTCCGGCCAGACCCAAGAGACCCGCGCTGTAACTCAGGAAGGGGTCGCTCAGAGCACTTCCAACCAAGTGGGTAGCGTGGGCGGACACGTTACCGCCCTCGTGGTCACCGTGAAGAGCCAGGTACAGACGCAGCAAATCATGGAAGTCCTGGTTCTGCTGGCCACCTTTGCCGAGGAGCTCCGCGAAGTTGTAAGACCAATCCTGGTTCACGTCGAGAGCTTGGGTGCCGACAGTGTCGATCTCATTGGGGCGGAAGACCAAGGCGGCGACACGGGGGATCTTGGCAAGCAAAGAGATGCTGTCATCGAAGGTGGGCTCCCAGTAATCGGCCTTGTTCAGACCCTTCTCGTAGGCCTTGGCGAACTGCGACTCAGTGTTCAGGGCAGCGACAGCGATGGAGAGCTGCGTCATGGGGTGCATGTCGCGGGGGAAGGACTTAATGAGGTCCAGGATGTGCTGGGGGAGGTGGGACTTCTCGGCCAACTCGCGCGAAAAGGCGCGCACCTGGCTGGTCGAAGGGACCTCACCCGTCAGGAGGAGCCAGAACATGGCTTCGGGCAACATCTCCGTGCCGGAGGTACCCTTGGGGAGCTCCTTCTGGCAATCCTTGATGGTCTTGCCGTGGAAGCGGATGCCCTCCTCGGGATCGAGGACCGAGCCCTCCCAGAGCATCGACTTGAGACCACGCATGCCACCAATGACATTGGCAACCTTGACCTCGCCAATCACATCGTCCCCACGTTGTTTCACTTGCTGGAAGAGTTCACGTTTGGCGGGGATGACCGCCTTGAGGGCAGACTTCAGGTCGGGTTCCGCCGTCGCATAAGATCTGCGAGAGGTATACTGAGCCAATAAACGTGAAGACTGTCACAATGGCTGGATTTAGTTTCTGCATTAGGGTAATACCCATTGCGATCGGTGACTAACCTGAGCCAGCTTGGTAGCATGGCGAGTGGTTCGCATGGACATGGCCATGGTGTGTTTATTTATTTGTGAAGGAAAGACCCGTAGAATTACACTCAGCACAGGACACAGAACAGGTTTTCTGTCGAAGCCTATCAGGGAGGACGATGGGAGTTTTTAAATCTTCGAGTGAAAATATACAGGGAAGAGAAAAGAACGGCGAAAGGAGGGAGCACGAATTATACGCGGAGGGTCTCCCTTGCACCGCACACCGATTGGAACGCACGGTTGGCCGCGGAGGAACGGTGAAGCTGACAAGGAGCTACCGAGGCAATGCCGCGGCTGCATGCGGAGAACGCCAACCCCCATTACTTCTATTTATTTGCCAGAGGTCAAGTCACACCACTTCTCCTTCACGGTCGGATGGAAGGATGTTATTGCTAGTACTAAATAACTCTACCTTTCTTATGATCATAGAGAGCAAAAATACATCAGTATTCTACACCGTTGGTCCGCGTTGATATTTATTTGTTGGGATTTTTGTTACCGAGGGTCGGGTATTCTCACAAGGGATGTGATGGACCATATGCTTCGGGATCAGTTGGTAGTCGATCATTGACATACGAGATGATTGTTTAATTCATGGCTGGTGGAATAAGATGACCTGCAAGCTACACAGTCGAAGAGGTCTATAGCGGTGTTCCAGAATGCAAGAGAAAGAGTATATAAATGCTGCTGGTCCTTCCCAGGGGTTGCATGTCAGATACCTGGTGTATTGAATGTTTGGACGAGACACTCCGCCCCCGTCACGGTATCCGCGGGTTGGCGGATCCGGCGTGCGGGGTAACCCCGATGTGGATTAGCCTGCTTCGGGCCGGGGGTGAAGCGATGTATGCCTGAGGCAGAGGAGCCAAGCAAAGCGAGCACCGCCACAGCCGGCACCTGGCTAGACCCTTACCAGCCATAGTTGCCTCAGGCACCTTGCAGCCACCCGACAGCCACCCAGGCTGAGCCAACAATCAGGACCCATGCAAAGGCGGTGTATTCTGATTGGTGAAAATCCTGTCCTCCTGCGCCTCAGGCAGAGATTTTCACCCACACCCAATCACAAGAGAACTTATCGGCGGCCCAAAAAAAATAATCGCCGCCCCGCCATCATTATCAGTGATCTTTCTTTCCAGTTCAGCCTGGATTTTCTTCCTTTTCCTCTTGTCTCTTCACTCTCCCCTCTTTCCTTTTTCTTGTTCATATACCCTGTTGTTTCTGTTGCAGACGGATCCTCGTTCTGAGGCCGATCTAACGGTTGGATTTTCATCAAAAAGTTTTGAATTTCGTGTAGATTTCTTTATTACTTTTCTTTTCTCCTTTTTGTGGTATTTTGAATTTTCCACCAGACGACGCCGCTTTAGTGGCTTACAGATTTAGCGCAAAGGTCGAAGCGAAGGCACACTCTCCGGTGAGAGACAAACGGCATTTGATATCGCCCTATATACAATAGAATGCCTCATTTCGAAAATACAACCATGGCTACCGCTGTTTCCAAGACTCCATCTACCGTCCCTCCGACTCCGGAGGAGATTTCGTCCCTTTTCAACACGATCTTCACCGCAGAGACCTCCCAGCAATCTCTTGATGCCTCCTACGCCTTGACCAACTTGCTGATTCAAAGTGTCGGCAGCCTCGGCTTTCAGAAATATGATGTCTTGTCGCATGTCAAGAAGGCGGCCAGCGATAAGAAGAATGGCGCCCTCCGTGAGAGTGCCATGCTGATTCTCGGCGCCCTGTTCGAACGTTTCCCTCGTGAACATCCTCTGAGCGAAGTTGTATTTCTCCTTCAAGATGGCGGCGTTCTTAATATTGCCCTGGATGCGTTGGCCGACAAAGGCGCAGTGGTTCGCGATGCCGCTCAATATGCAATCGATGCCTTGTTTGCCTGTCTCAAGCCCGAAGCCATGGCCAATGGTCTCCTGCCTGCCCTTTCTGCTTATCTCAGCCGCGGCACTGGCAAGTGGCAGGGCTTTGTCGGCGCATACTCCCTGATAGAGAAGATGGCCGTCAAGGCGCAGATGGGTAACGGAACTCTGGAGGAAGAACGTGAGAAGGATATACTGCGCGAGGCAATGGGCAAGACTCTGAAAGACTTGATTCCTCTGGTGGAGTCCGGCATGCACGATCTGAAGGCTGAAGTGGCTAAGCGGGCTTGCAAGGCCATGAACGCGGTTACCACCCTCTTGTCCAACGATGATGTTGCCCCTCGTATTCCTCTTTTGATCAAGACCATGGAGCAGCCGTCCGAGAAGACACTACAGGATGCCATCCATGCCTTGTCGCAAACTACTTTCGTCGCCATTGTTACCTCGCCCGTCCTGGCCTTGCTCACTCCTTTGCTTGAGCGCTCCTTGAACGCCCCAACAACGCCCCAAGAGACTTTGCGTCGCACTGTCGTGGTCGTGGAAAACTTGACAAAGCTCGTGCATGATCCCTCCGAGGCACGTACGTTCTTGCCCAAGCTCATTCCCGGTGTACAGGCTGTCAAGGACCGTGCTTCCTTGCCGGAAGTCCGAGAGCTTGCCACCCGCGCATTGAACGTAATGGAGAAGGCCATGAGCGACAGCAATGTTCACGCTGGATCCGTCACCAAGACCACTCCGGATGAGGTTCTCGCCGTCTTGAATGCCCAGATCCAGGCCAACGGCGGCCTTGCTGTGCCTGAGGCGCATACACTTTTCGAGCTCGGTAAGACGTACATCGCAGAGATGGTTCGTGAGGATGTGAACTGCCGCATGCACGACCGTATCCCTGTCTGTGTCGCGCCCTACCTGCGTGGTTTGCTCCCGGAGGATACACATGAGGCTGTTGCCTCCGCTCTCCAGGCACATTTTATCGAGGAAGATCACCGCAAGTTTGGTAAGCCCGAACCCGACGATCCCAATGAGGTCGAGATTGTCAACGCCAACTTCTCCCTTGCCTACGGTGGAATGCTTCTTCTCAACCACACCAACCTCCGTTTGCTGAAGGGTCACCGTTATGGTCTTTGTGGTCGCAATGGAGCTGGCAAGTCCACTCTCATGCGCAGTATCGCCAACGAAAAGCTGGAGGGCTTCCCCCCGCAGGATGTTGTTCGAACCTGCTTTGTGGAGCACAACCAGGGTGAGGATGCTGACCTGAGCATCATCGAATACGTCTCCAAGGACCCCAAGATCGCGGAGGCTGGCCAAGAGCATATCAGCCAGGTGCTTCTCGAATTCGGCTTCACAGATGGCCCAGAGGGCCGCCAGTCGCAGCGTGTTGGGTCGCTGTCGGGTGGTTGGAAGATGAAGCTTGCGTTGGCCCGTGCCATGCTCATGAAGGCGGATGTTCTACTCCTGGACGAACCCACTAACCACTTGGACGTTGCCAATGTGAAGTGGTTGCAAGAATACCTCAAGAAGCACACTGATATCACCAGTTTGATTGTCAGTCACGACTCCGGATTCTTGGACGAAGTCTGCACGGATATTTACCACTACGAAAGCAAGAAGCTGGTCTGCTACAAGGGTAATCTGGCTGCTTTCGTCAAGCAGAAGCCCGAGGCAAAGAGCTACTACACTTTGTCCGCCAGCGCTGTTCAGTTCAAGTTCCCTCCCCCTGGTATTCTGTCCGGTATCAAGTCCCAGACCCGTGCCATCCTCCGGATGACCAACTGTTCCTACACCTATCCCGGTGCCTCCAAGCCATCCCTGACCGACGCATCGCTCACCCTGACGCTGTCGTCCCGTGTGGCTATCATCGGAGGAAATGGTGCTGGTAAATCTACTTTCATCAAGATGCTTACAGGAGAGACAATTCCCCAAACCGGCAAAGTTGAGAAACACCCCAACCTTCGTATCGGTTATATCAAGCAGCACGCTCTCGAGCACGTGGAGATGCATCTGGAGAAGACCCCTAGCCAGTACCTCCAGTGGCGTTATGCCAACGGTGACGACCGCGAAGTCTACTTGAAGCAGACCCGTGTTCTCACCGAAGAGGATAAGGCTCAGCTGGAGAAGCCGGTCGACCTCAAGGATGGCAGGGGCCCCCGTCGCATTGAGGCCCTTATGGGTCGGCAAAAGTGGAAGAAGTCGTTCCAGTACGAAGTGTAAGTTATCGCTGCCTGTTCGTCTCCGCGCGCCGCCGCTAACAGATATCATAGTAAATGGATTGGTCTCCTTCCCAAGCACAACACCATGATTTCTCGTGAGACCCTGCTTGAACTTGGATTCTTCAAGCTGGTTCAGGAATTTGATGATCACGAGGCTTCTCGCGAAGGTCTTGGGTTCAGAAACCTGGAACCTCCTGAGATCTCGAAGCACTTCGAGGATGTTGGCTTGGATCCTGAGATCGCCAATCACAACCAAATCTCTGGTCTCTCTGGTGGTCAAAAGGTCAAGGTTGTGTTGGCCGGAGCCATGTGGAACAACCCCCACTTGCTCGTGCTGGACGAACCTACTAACTTCTTGGACCGTGACTCTTTGGGTGGTTTGGCTGTGGCCATCCGTGACTTCAAGGGTGGTGTGGTCATGATTTCTCACAACGAGGAGTTTGTGGGCGCGCTCTGCCCCGAGCAGCTTCATGTCGCTGATGGACGCATTGTTGCCCGTACCAACACGAGCGTGTCGCTCGATCGGTTTGAAGACAGTGCGGCCAATTCTCCCCAGGCCGGCACCGCCGTCAACTCCACCGCCACCAGCGCGGCCGCTTCTGCTGCTGCTTCGGCCGTGAACTCTGGCGCTGAAGAACAGGGCGAACTCAAGTTCAAGGCGAGGAAGAAGAAGAAGATGACCCGTGCCCAGCTGAAAGAACGGGAGACTCGTCGTCGTCTCCGCCATCTTGAGTGGCTCAATAGCCCTAAGGGTACCCCCAAGCCCCCGGATACTGATGACGAGGCTTAGTAAATATTTTATGTTTATACTTATTTTCTGGACTCTGTTCGCTGCATGAGCAGTATGATGATTTGCCTGTTTTGGTCATTACGATAGACGGCTCGGCGTTTGTTTTTGTTCTTGCTCGATATATTCCGGCGGTTTGCTTTTCATAGATGACGAACTATCCTACTTAGAAAAGTCAGAGATCTTTTCAGCAATCGACATAATTGCACCGTGGTCTATGTCTTTGTACTCTATATGTGGGAAATTCTAGCTTTTCCCACGTTTTTTGGTAACGCGAAGCATTGCCGTTTGCCCAACTCTCGGCTGTAGTCACTATACTTATATCGCACTGATTTATTGAGGGCACTGAACTATAGACCCTGGAAGATTTATTGAGATCGTGCTAAAATATTGACATTGTTTGGCGTGAAACAGTGTAAGTTTACTACAGGTTGATGGACCAAATACAGAGTTAGGGCAAACACGACGGAATGCCTAGCCTCACCCATGTACGTCTGTGACGCTCCAGCGAGTTTTCAAGCCCTGGTATCTAGCACAACAGGTGCTTACCATGATAGGTCCTTTCAACATAGACAAATCAAGACAAGCCACGGTCATATCATGTGGACATCTCCATCTGACCAAAGGGCATCAATGCTCAGCCACGAGTTAGCGGCTTTCCGTGACATCACCCAGTCCTCTCTTCCATGCAACATACTACTACCTAGTACTAGTCAAATCCTGCGCGCATAGATCATGACGAATAAGATGTAGACGTCCAGCACCCGATGTGGCGCAGGCTCATCCCGTAGCTCACATTGGTCAGCTTCTCATCCTGTAGGATCGGGCTATATGAGTTGCAATCTATGGCTCGAGTGTAGTCTTACACCCCCAACATCAGGCAACAAAGTATTAGACTCGTCCTCTACGGTGAAACAGTCTTACCTCAGCGAATATAAAAATATAGCAGGTTTGCCCTATTTCCCCACCGATATTTCTCCAGGTCGCTAGACTTACGTCAGCACATCTGCCCCTTCCTCACGCAGACATAACAAATACCCATCCCGTCTAAGAATGACCTGCTTCAGAATGCGCGACGAACCCCCAGCCTACGAAGAAGCCGCAGGCTCCAGCTCGACCGCCATCCCAGGCGACACCAAGACACAGTTGCAAGATGAGGATCAGCGATCGCAATACGGGCTGATTTCCATCTCGGGGTACGACCGTATTCGTCTCATGCGCTTCCCGGAATCTGTTGTCGCGCTTGTATCGGAGACACTCCAGAGACACTGGCCCAAGGGTATACAAAATGTAAAGGCGTACTATGAGAGCACGGAGTTCAAGCTGCGTGGAAACCCTTTTGAACACGGCAATGATGATGAGAAGGTTGCGCTGCGGAATGTTATATTAGGGCTTCTGGATGCTCTTGCGAGAGAGGGTTGGGGTGTTCATCCTGCTGCCGGGGGGTTGGGGCGCATAGGGAATTATACGTCGTTTGGGCAGAAGGGTATGTTCGTCTTGTTTCGTTGACAGTCTTTATTTGTATTGTTCGATTTTGTTTTGTTTATTGCCTTCCAATGCTATGCTACTCGAGCTACCCGGATAAAGCATCCATAGAGCAGTGAAGCTGACAGATCACAGATAGCTTGATATTCAAGCGCCAAGACTCACAACAGCTCTCATGGATGTGTATCTCCTTCGACTCTGAAGACCTCATGCACCTCATCAACGCTCCTCCCGAGTTGGCCCTGTCCCTGGTTGCAGTCTTCGGGGACCGGATCAAGAACTGTAACCAGGATCTTGTGAGCGGAAACTTTGAGGTCAAGTTCCAAAAAAGGTTATGGGCTAAGTCGTCGGACGAAGGAGCGGTGCTGAGTAGAGTGGCCATACTAGATGTGCTTCAGTGTCTGGAGGGCCAGGGGTTTACGTTGTGTTCAAGCTTGGATATCGACCATGGCAATGGGGGTGAGTTGTATAAGAGTAGTGGGGAGACATGGTTTTGTTGTCGGTGAGGTTGGAGATGTTTATGACTGGAGTTCGATTTCTTTGAGTATATGATTAACGTGGTATGAACGTCGTGCTTTCAAGGATAATTGGATACTGGAAGGCCCTATTTCAATCAGGAAAGAGGCTAGTAGAAGGACCATTCTATGCTTTACTCGGAAAACTATACGTACACATAGTGCCTGGCATAGTCGATGTAGCCATCCAAGCCATCAGACTTCTAGATCATTCTTTCGGTTTTTCTCCCTCTTTATGCTTTCAGAGTATCTAGTACAAGCGAGTTAAGTCAGAATAACAGATTCCTCGGATGATGAGTTTCAGCCATTCAAGTCATTTGATGCGCCTCTCGTTAGTAGATGAAGTTTAAACGCAACATGGCTGAGCCGATATCAGTCACCGACTCACCGTTGAACTTCGTCTAACGATACTAAGAATGGCAAATACCGTTGCTCTCACAAACATACTTCATTATTCACTCACCCATGAGTCAAGATTAAGTTTATTATTATAGCAGCCTCAATCGTTCTGGCCTGGCCTTTCGAGATTTGGCTGGAACCTGAACCTGAACTCGCGTATCAAATGGGTAACAGCCAGAAATGGTTAGGGTACACCAACTCTATCTGATCCATTGGGCCCGAACCTAGTCAAATACTTCTACGGATACTTTGTATCCTCAATATAGTTCACGGTAATCTTGCTTTTTGGTCTGGGGATACTGATGACGAATAGTGTTGGTGCGTAGCTGGACAACTCGTAGACTTTACGAGCTACAGTGTCTTGCTACCATAAATGCGTGCTTGACGTTTGATGGCACACAGACCATACACTTCATATATACTACTTCGGTCTTTCAAACTGTGGAACATATTTGAGTAAAGGTGACACCAGAAGTTCTTTCATATTTGCATTGTGGGATAACTTAATTAACTGGATGACAAGAGGCAACTCTACAGGTCATTGACTAGTCGAATACTCCCAGCGCTTCATTGGCCGTTGTGTATTCAGCACATATGTCTGTGCTCCAAGCAAAATATCTTACGTAGTAGTATGTGCGAGGCCAAAACCCGCAATAGCTAGGGCACAGGTAAACAAAATAGGATGGAAAAGCCTTGCCACCCACTTACGAAAGATACATAGGTCAGATAATCATCAATGTTCGTTGCCAAGTGTCTAAAAACTATATTACTTTTATTGAGCCCATGCTTCACGCCTCCTCTGGCCAATTATCATACCCAAAAGTATCCTTCATGTTAACAAACCGGAAATGCCTTCCCTCCGCAACAGCATTAATAGCCTTGAACTCGTCGTCCGACAACTCGACCGATTTGAAGTTCGACTCAATTCTCGCTGGGTTCGAGCTCTTCGGCAGAACCACATAGCCTCTCTTCAAGCCCCAGGCGATCAAGATCTGCGCCAAAGTACAGCCCTTCTGCTTGGCAATATCATTCAACGTCGGGTTCTCCGACACCTTCTCGCCCGTAGTGGGGACCTGATTCTGAGACCCAAGGGGCGAGTACGCCTCGACCACGATGCCGTTCTTCTGGCAGTAGTTGACGAGCTCGGTATTAGGAAGGAAGGGGTGGACCTCGATCTGGTTGACTTGGGGCTTCACCTTGGCAATCTTGTTGAGATGCTCAAGACCCTCGATACGCCAGTTGGACACACCGATGGCGCGGGCTTTGCCGGATTCGTAGATCTTCTCCATCGCACGCCACGTTTCTTCGGGGTTCTTTGTCAATTCCTCAAGGATGATGTACTATTTATTCACGCTGTTAGTGATAGTATCGCGGAATCTGGATATCGTGATTACTCTACCTTTCCATCCGGTCCGAGCTTCGGCTGATGGTTCTCGTCCTTCTCAGCAGCAATGGGCCAATGCACCAGATACAGGTCCACGTAGTCCAATTGCAAGTTCTTCAGCGAATCCTCCAACGACCACAGCACATCGTCATACCGATGCAGATGGTTCCACACCTTCGTCGTCACGAACAGATCCTCCCGCTTCACTGACGGGTTCTCTTTCAGGAAATCTTGAATTGCCTGTCCCACCTCGTCCTCATTGGCATAGAACCAGGCACACTCGAGGTGTCGGTACCCGACTTTCAGCGCGTGGCGGACAGCCTTGTAAGTCTCGCCTTTGGAGCCTTCGTTGGCAAAAGTACCGAAGCCGACGCCGGGGATGGTGACGCCGTTCTTTGTTTTGAAGGATACGCCGGAGGACATTTTGATGGGTGTTTAGGGTAAGGAATAGCAGTACTCGCGTAGTTGGAATTCCCAATTCCAGCTTTGACTGGGTGACTCCATATTTAAAAGGCCGACACGAAACAAATACATTCATGACCTCATGGCTGCAGAGGCGAGCATTTCGTCATTGGATCCATTTACTGTGTAGTTCGGTTGGTTCCAGTCTCCGGTGTGCACCGAGTGGATTCATACCGAAGCTGTCATTGGAACCGTCCCGCTGTAGGGGCTCCACCTTTAGTATTAGAGCTGGAGCTTTGTCGCATGGGTAGCTTCGGATTTACCAGATGCTGGATTTAACAGCTGTGCTGAAAATGCACAATTGCAAGGAATACGTTATTTGTTATTTGTGTCGAATCTGATCCACATAGCGCCACGGATCCTAGGGCTACGAGTCCGCTTCCCTGAGCAACGCTGTGGAACTGTTACACTGTGAGGTTTTTGGGTCAAATATGAGTTAAATCATAGCTGTATGATAAAACAGAATTCAACCATATGACGGCCTAGCTACATAACGCCAACTGTTATTAGCATTGTATTGCCCCCAGCAGTTCAAAATTATTAATCAGCGACTCTTCTACTTTCTCAGCCTGAGGCAGGAGACACCACATCCAGGTCACGTGATAGCTTCAGTCCCAACAAAAAAGCCACAATAAAGCCCCTGAAAGACGCCATGAATGTACAACTAAAATTCAAAACCGGCGCCCGGGTCTTGTATCCTTTCATTGTTTCCCCAACCCTAACACCAAAAGCCGCTAAACTACTTTTAGACACTTAACGGACCAACTATATTCCAGAACGGATACAGTACGGTATGTATTTGTAAGATACCCTCAGCATCTTATAATACATGTACATAATTCGTATGGCAGATCCATGGCTGGCGGGATGATTTATGCCTCAGGCAACAATGGTGACACACTGGCAGGGCACTGATTCTTTGAACTCAGTAAATCGTTCCCAGGAATCGTGACCAAGAAGACGAAGAACAGTTTGAGAGGCCATTTTGTATTCAGAGGTTTCCCTCATAGAACAAATGAGAAAAAATAAATAAATAAATAAATAAATTCTTTTAACAGTCAATACCGACCTTGGAATTGCTCGAATATATCACATTATCCAGCGTTCTATTCCAATATCTAGTGCCTTATATTTATTCGTATTGTTTAGCGTATCGTCCGTATTTTGTCACAAACGCAAGTCAGGTTACCCACAGAGGCGACATATATCGATAGTGGAAAAAAAGTTAGCATTGGCGAGAGTTCTGCAGATGTGGATTCAGAACAAATGTATGTTTTCTATATCTCCACAGCTGATATCTGAAGTGCTAGGATTCTGCGACCCCAGCGACATGATATTCTTAAATGCCCACAGTTTTAAAATAATGCAACTTGAAAATGATCGGTAATTATATCCCACTGTTACGAAGAAAGTCCCTCGATATTAAACAGAGCCCCTTCACCATATCTTAGAAGCCCAAGAAACTAGCAATAGAATGTTTCTTATCTTTCCTCCGCCCCTTTTGGACACCCATGAGTTGATATATCGCGATCTGAGCTCCGTGTATACTATAGTCCATAGTCGCAGCAGTCTCATCTGGTATCTCCACAAATTGACCGACCACTGCGAGATTGGTTGTACACTCCGGTATCACCCTTGGACGATCTGCACAAGCCCGAGGCAGCAACGGCGCCGCTAAGCGTGGCATCACACGTGGGATAGTAATTGAATGGTCTAAGATGGATTCCGGAGGTACATTGAGATGCTGCAGCAATTCAATTAAGATCTCCTGCCCAGAGCACCAGAGCATTGGCTTCTTCACGAAGTTTCCTATATGCTGAGGGGCCGAGCCATAGCCCCACATAACCTGCACATCTGTGGGTTGATAAGGAACAAGTGGTTGACGGGGAATAAATAAACTAAGTAACCAGTTGCTATTTTGGAGAACGATTGAAGTTGAATCATTTTCAGCACTAGCCAAGTTCATAAAATGGTCGGAGAACTTAACGCCTCTTATTGAAATTGTGAAAGTCTCCTCTCTGGATTCACCCACTCGCGTGCAGAAATTGTACGGGTCGCCGAGACTGGAGCCGAGGCCTGCGCCGAATGCCAGCCAGAGTGACCAATTCTCATCCAATTTGTCTTCCGCCTTCAGGATTTCCAACGAAGGTGGTCTTGTATTAGTACCTTTTGTTGACCCAGAAATTGATGACCCAAGTGATGCAATAACAACATCAGGCGCACTGACAGTGACAGTATTCTCTAATCCATTCTGAACCGTTTTGAAAGCTGATATGGATTGATAACCTCTTTGCAGATCTACTGTTATGTCTGTGACCGTGGTGTTGAATTGAAAATGAACTCCTTTTTCCTGAAGGAAGTTGGTAATAGGCAGAATGATATCTTCCTGCGCATGGTATCTGCACCGATCTAGTCCAGGAAATTCCTTTCGACGTTGGAAGTCGTGGAAGTAACTTAAGAGACCCCGACGGAATTCGACGGCACTATGCCAAGGACAAAGGCCAAACCTTTTATAGATTCCATTGTTAGAGTTAACGGCTTGCCAATTCGGAGTAGACGACATACGCTGACGACCAGACAGCCCAGAATCTGCTGTGAAAAAACCATTTGTCGAAGAAGTCGCGGATGATCTTTCTCCCCAGGCTTTTCTCGGACTTCAATATAAATGTCACCAAGCTCATCCGGACTTTCCAACCAATGCGGATGTTCTGGGGCTGCAAAGCCTCCACCTGATGACCATGTTGGCTGAAAAGACGAGTGGGGGGCGCATTCCTTCTTGCTTCATTTAAATCGTCCAGCATTGTCTTCCCTGGACTATTGGACGAAGGCACTAAAGAAAGCAGATTTTCAGTGTATTCATCGCACAAAAGTGGCAAGCATGGAGCTCGATGGTCATACCCACTCACCGAGTCGCCCGTGGTGGGTATCCCATCTTCAGGTGCTATGCGGGACTCCAGGATATGAACATGAGAGGCTGGCATGTCTGTGTCCTGAATTAGATAAACTGCAGATGCCAGAGAGGCGATGCTACTGCCAAGAATCCAGGCATTTCCATGATTTTGTACTCTCTGGTTTCTCTTCTGATAAGACTGTCGTTTGCAGGCCATAATTATATGTTACTTTGTAATACTTCACAGCCCGATCCCAGTGCTGTATAATCAGTCGCCACTGCATCAAATGCTAGAACAGTCGCAGACGTCACTGAATAGCCTACGGCACGGCTAACTGCTTTTTAACTAGCATACCATAGGATTACGGTGGTTGCCAAGCCCTACCAACCGCTACTAGTTTAGCCGTGATCAAGTCAGTAATATAAAGTTAGCGCAGTCTACGGAGGATGAAGCGTGGGATTTTATTTGCTTCTCTATTTCTTGATCAGTTTCTTGAATCATTGGCCTAGAGATCACCTCCTATAGTACTACTCCACTGAAGTGGCACTACCGTCCACAGGATGTCAATAGTAATCGGTTTCTTCCAGGTAGAGACAATAGTAGTTGCTTAGGGGCACCAAGAATAACCTTCTATGTACTCATAACTAGTTTCGGCATAGAAAGAAATGACGAGGTACTTAGGTCTATGGGAACTATTATGACTTAATTTATGTATCACTTTCTCAATATACCTAATTTGATACGATACGGTGACTAATCCATACAAGTGTTCTAAAAATGCTTTTCTGTCTTTCAGGCCCCGACATGTGACCTCCCATATTTAACTCTAAAGGGGTTAACGTTCTATGGATGGGAAGGCAAGTGATAAAAATGATGACATGATGATTCGGTTGGGCGGCTTCTCATCCATAGGGCTACCACTGGCATTTATTATTGTGGCAATGAATATATTCAATATATTAATGTGCATCATTCTTTGTTCTTCGCTATTAACTTAAACAGCCTATGAACGTGACACAAATCATAATGGAAGCAGAGCGGGATAAAGAAGCCCACTCGCAGGTTAGACGATTCCTCAGCATCATTGAGATATAGCGCACTGGGCCAATATGTTACTAGACTCTCTCCGAGGATGAGAAACGCCGCCTCCGCCTTTATGGTAGACTGCCTCATGGAGGAGGGCTGCTCAGACGGCAGTCTAGAGTATGTTTCTGATAAGGCAGCCCAAGGCAGCTAGCTACTGACAAGTGGAAGGAACGGAAGTACTTTGATTCGGGTGATTTGGCTCTCTCTACAGCCGATAGAGTGACTGATGAAGGCGCAATTCAAACTGGCACAGCCCATCCTATACGTGATAGCATTTCTCGCCCTTATGCCCCGGTTCCCAACACCAGTAATGCCAACAAAGATGCGAACAAGGGCTTTAGTGGCAAGAAACCCCACAATCCGGAAATGATAGATAGTCCTCTGCATCAACCAATCGGCAATGCGAATAGGATGCAGAAACCAGAAGGAACAATTTAGGGATGGATGCTTTTCTGACGTTTGTTTCGGTTCAAGTTCAATACAGAAGAACCTTATGTGATGCTCATGTCAGGTTTGGTAGAAAGACATTGGGTATCTTAGCCTTGTGTTGGTGCCAAAAATGTTAGAGACCTGGAAGGATTTGTAAGATTAGCCCTAGTCTTTGTTTGCTGCATGCACACTTAGCGTATATTATTTGGAAAATGGCTGTCGTGAACCCTGCAACTTATCGATGGCGGTCATGATTAGCAAAATGTATGTATCAAGGGCAAGATACCGACCTGGTATACATATACCATTTGGTATATAGGGACCAAGGATATATAGGGACACTCATTCATGTACTTAGTCTAGTTCTTCGTGATCAATATCATAAGTTACTTGATAGCTACATTCAAGATTTGTTACCAGCTCAACTTGTTGGCAGTATCTAACAATTTGAGTATACGTACTCGATTGGCCTGGCCTTTCGACCTTGGACTAATACTCGATTCGTTGTTATCCCATTTCGGACCTCCGGTCACCTATTCGTCGTCGATCACTAGGGAATTCTAGTCATCGGGGTAAGTCGTATCTAACCAAGATAGCTAACTGGTCGCAGAGTCCTTTGACTGATACCCGGGCGTAACAGCGGCCTCCCACCCTTAGGGGGTGCTTTCACGCTCCCAAATAAGCGTTTGTTAGTACGTAGCCTTCTTATTATACGTTCGTGGCAGTCAACCACATCAGCCATCTGGGCCGCTGTGAGTTCACCGGTTGCCATCATCATATTGGTGGCCTCTATCTTCGATGCACTAAGATTAGGTGCTAATTCTGCCGTTAGATTGGTTCGGGAGAACGAGCATGATTGACAGATCATCACCAGGGAAGGGAGGGTTGTAGGGCAATATGGTATTGTATTAGCAAAACATACAGCATGATAATATTACTGTAATAATATACATGAGTACCATACAATACCTTCTCCTAGGTAGGATCGGGGTATTCCATAAGAGGTTAGTATTTTCTTGGCATAGGGTTGGGGAAACAATGAAAGGATACAAAGACCCCAGGGCGCCAGTTTTGAATTTTAGTGTATCCGACTATAGATATGTAGAATCTAAGTTGCCTTCTGACCCCCTAACACACCAACCAAGTAATACGTTGGTGTGGGATGTTGATCGACAGTTGCATTGACACATCAAAAGCAAGAGTTGTGTGCATACGACTCTGTAGTGAGACATATTTCTTGGCTGCTACCCTTCAATATCCTCATGTTTATTGTGGTTATTTCTATCCCCCCACGTTAAAAGTACGCCTGATTCAAACTTCCCCCTCCAACCTAATATGAGTAACTCCTGAAACTTGAACACATACCTCGGAGTTTGTATCTAGTATCTACCCTTAAATCAATCTCGGTTGGCACACACACCCGTGTCCCCCTTGCTTGGTCTAGCGAGCCCTAATATGTATGCATTGTGACAGGCCCGAGCTAGCCATAGAACTATTTTCTCAGCCTTAGATGGCTTCCCCGGAACACTTCCTCCGTAAGCCACAGACCTAAAAATGGTATCCTGGAACTTAAGAATGCCGTGCCGCGGGCTTGGGCCTTGGGACGGCTTGGGCGCCACACACACACCCCACTCATGGATATAGTTTCTGCTTGAATCATGGTTCCGTTGACAATCGAGTGCTACTTTACACAGGGTTGGCTAGATATATGGAGTCGTGTGAGTACTCATGTCACCTTTGTTCCTGTTTGGGAATTTTCGTGTGATAGATCTCCTGGGGAGGAGGGAGAATAGTAAATCCGATTGTGATGCATAGACTAAAAGAAACTTCGTTTTGCCTAGAGGTAGTCTGCATCGGCGGGTAAATACTCCTCTGCCGATTATTCCGCAGTCATTTGGAAGTGATACGGAGAATATTCCTTTGCGTTCTCCTTTTTCTTTTTTTGAGGAATGACCACGAGTCTAGGAGAAATTCCCTAGCGGGGATCCACGCCCCATTCAATGAATGAACTTGGGAAATCGATCGAGGACATAGCATTTACTGTGGACCTTCGGAAGCTTGTCTGGGGAGATTGACACATCGTAGTTATCAGCTAAGTTTCCTCCATAACTCTAGTTAGTAGTCACCCTCCACCAATCACCCATACTCGACCCTCGGACATCCTGGTTCAGATCGCTCTCCTTCCGGCCCAAATTGACAAGTAGACATCGATCGGCGTACTCAACAGTGTGAGCCGCTTCCTAGACTTTCTTCTCGACTTGCTCATAGCTGACAGAAATCTCGTCTGTCCTTGCGATGCCTGCAGTGTCCCCCAGGATATGCTCATTGCTAACGTTGCTGGTGTTATAGTTTCTAGCAGGTGTCCGGCGAGAACCGCCGATCGTTTCAACGGTGGAAGGGTCAAGACCGGATTTCGAAAGTCTGCCGTACTTGCGACCGCTGCCGTACAATGGCAGTTTGTAGGAACTGTTCCCAGAATTGCTTTCGTCCTTTGAGCCGTACTTAATACGAACGTAGAGAGGACGGAGGACGGGAATCGTCGAGCACATGATCGTGACGCAACTTTCCGTTGCGGACCAGATGAGCATTGGCACGGTATCATCTTCGAGTTGGGTCAGCTCTACCATCATGAGCGGGGCTGAAGAGAACGTACAGATATATTCAGATGCATTCAGGCCTGCCAGAGCTACGGTGCGAACGATACCACATACTCCAGCGCTGGAGTCTTCATGTCAGACGTTGGTCCAAAGCAGTGGGGCTTTCCAGGCTTACAAGATTCCAAGACTGAGACCGCAGGCAACCGTGATCTTCTCCTTTTGCTTCATGTTGAGATCCCAGACGATGAACCATGGAAGAATCGCAAAGGAGAAGTCGGCAGCGACGAACCACGCTGAAAACAAGTCAGGCGTTTTCATTCAAGAACCCACGCTAGGGCCAAGGTCATGCAGCACTCACATCCAACCGTGTAGCCCACCTTGGAAAAGTCGAGCCAGCATGTTCCTTCCAGAGTTGGGTTCCAAGTCTTTTGGACTGGAAAACACTGGATCACAACGGTAATACTGGCGAACAGTGTGATGATAGTGGTGATCGCAAGACAACCCCAGATAAACCAAATCTGAATTTTATTTCGCACAATTCGTAGGAGGAAGGTGCCAACGGCCCATTTACCAACACCAATGACCATGATACCAGCCACCTGGCTGAACACTTCATACATGGTGGCTTTGGAATAGGTAACTGGATCGCCGACATCAGCAAACAGTTGCCCGACGCCGTAGTGGGTTCCTATGCTGACAAAAATGGTGTACAAGACGTGAAGTATCTGCCGCATGTCAGCTTGCGCCCAAGTAGCTTTGTATTACGGTTAAGTCTCTCACCAATGCAAGTACGACCATATAATCATCAAGGCCGATCGAATTCAGAATGTGTTTTCGCGTATAGAGCCTTAGCCCTACGAAGACAGCAAAGATCACGACCTCTACCCAAAGGACCGCATTGGTCATGGGCCCTAAACCTCCGTATGCGCTCATGTCGAAGATGGCTACAGTAGATTCACAAAGAAAAGTGAACGGTCATTGAGGTGAGAGAGGGAAAAAAAATTTCCTACCCAAGATGAGAAGATGCAGCCATTCGTGTAGTATTAGTATGGAAGGGTTTATGACCTGTAGATTGAGCGACACCATCTTGCTGCTACTGCTCCTCAACTAAAGTACGCCAGGATCTGAGTATGGCGGCCTCTAATGTATTAGTATGAAAGGGGATATGACCTGTACTTCAAGCGATATCGTTTTCTGCTGCCGATCGAAAGCCAAAGAACGCCAAGAAATCGGCATAAGTGCCCCGTAGCGTTGCAGGATGGACATAATTACTCAGGACCCGAGTGACAGTGCGCGGCCCAGACGATCCGGCGAACTGACCCCCTGCATGTTGCTATCGGTGCCTAGACTGGTGGTGGCGTGGCCCAGATATGCAGCGATCTTTCCTGAATGGGCTTAACCGCGTACATTAGCACCTGAGCCGGTCCTCGGAAGTGTACAAAATGATGATCCTGCCTACTCTCTTAACCTAGTCCAGAGACGAAGGTTTCCAATTATTTTCCATACTAACGGCTCAGACGCAAGAAATCTTGAACTTTTGTGGGCCATTGGTTTTAGTGCTGAGGGGTTCACCCCGCTGTCTTCATCCAAGATTCGACACTTGGCCCTAGCGCTGCTAGCCAAATGGGCACCGTCGGCCCTTATATACCGTCGCCCACCTCGTCCGCCTGGCCTAGTGCAACGGTGTCATATATTCCTTCCCTGATACCCCGAAATCCCAACCAGAAAGTGCAATATGCGGTCTCAGATCCTAGAAACCATTGCTGCTCTAGATGCAGTTAAACCAGAGGCATATAGCGGCAGCGAAGTGGAGCGCTTACAAGTGCGCGCTGCAGCACGGCGACTGCTTGCCCGAGTGGAAACACCCTATGAGCGCGCCTGGGGCTTCTGCTTTGAACACCCTGTTGTCTTTGCCGCTCTGCAAACATGCATTAACGTGGGTCTTTGGAAGTCCTGGACAAACGCTGGAGGGGGTGAGAAGTCGATCCACGAGTTGGTAGAGCTCACCACCCCCACCGTTGATACAAACCTGCTGCGTAAGCCTTGAACCGCATGCTGGCATGTTTCGATATTGCTCACTGAAGGCGTACAGGTCGGCTCTTCCGCTTGCTAGCAGCCTTCAACGTAGTTGAGGAAACCGCAGAAGACACATTCAAACCGACTGCGTTCTCATACGCTATCGGTGACGAGAGCACCAAGGTTCGTGCCTCGCTTCAAGCAGCGTAAGGATGCCTGTCCAGCCATCAGTCCAGATGCTGTCCTGACGTGTTGGCCAGAACACATCAATATATTGCGGCCGGCCATAACTTGCCGGCCTATCTGGCCAAGATCTCTTATAAGGACCTACGGACGTTGATCTGAATAATTACACGGACGTTGATCCGGACGGTCTCACCTTCTTTGGGCGATTGCAGAAAAGTCCCGCGTATTTCGAAGCTTTCACTGGCCATATGGAGGCCTGGACAGCATGGAAGACCCCATGGACTAAGGTTTACGACACCACCACCCTGCTCGAAGGTGCCAAGCTGGACGATGGCTCTCCATTCGTGGTTGATCTTGGTGGAAACACTGGGACGGACATTTCCCACGTTCTTGCCAAGCATCCAGACATCCCTGCTGGATCGCTCGTTTTGCAAGATCTTCCCGAGGTGATTGCCAATGTTCGGCTCGATGAGAAGATCACAGCTATGGCTCATGACTTTTTCTTACCGCAGCCTGTGACAGGTGAGACACTCCGGACCAGAAATGCAGTCTGCCTACTGATACCAGAACCGCAGGGAGCCGTGCTTACTTTCTGCACGCCGTTCTCCATGACTGGCCGGACGACAAAGCGAAGCAACTGCTCGTGAACACCAGAAACGCAATGGTAAAGGGCTACTCCAAGCTCCTCATCTACGACATCGTTCTTCCGCCGATAGGAGCAAGCCTCAGCCAAACCACAATGGACGTGGAGATGATGTCGTTGCTGTCAGCTTCCGAGCGGACGCAAGGCGCGTGGGAGAAGCTGTTAACCGATGCTGGCTTCAAAATTATCAACTTTTGGCCTGATCCTCAGGAGTATGAGATGATTGTCGAAGCCGAGGTCGCATAAATTCCGGACGTCACTCAGTTTGAGAATACAAGTAGAAAGGTAACAAAGGTGCCACATTTCAGATTGAGTTGAATGATAATACCTAATTTGATCTCAAATCCATATAATCAAACGGTTTTTTGTGGCAAGGGGCTGCACGACCGTTTAATGCACGTACTAGGTCTGTATTATGAAACATATCACCACGACCTAGGACATAAAATTTAGGCTTCGTAGTGCTCTGGTATGGGTTAGGATGACCGAGCAGGCTAGCGGCAGGGAAGTTCGTCTTCATGAGGTCCGGAATGGACGATGTCTGCTACATTAGGGGCTGGTTGAAGGTATTAAAATAGATCTTCTATTGCATCTGCCCTTAGACAATAAAGACATTCATCGACAATCGTAGTATAAGCATAAGCATGCGGATTTAGTGACCCAAGTTCTTAGGGGCAGTGGTGGCTGGTCCCTCGGGGGTGACGTATGCCTATCATGCAATCAGCTCCTCTCCTCAGCAAGTTCGTAATCACAGGTTCACGTACCTTAGACATTCCACCGTCAACAACAAAATCATGACCGTTGACGAAGCTGCTTTCGTCACTGGCAAGGAAAACCACTGCATGCGCCTGTTCAATGGCCTCGCCGAATCGTCCGGTCGGGAAGTGCACCTCACGACGGAACCGCTTAGGCTTATCATCGCCCAGCCAGTCTTGCAGGAGCGGGGTGCTGTCATCGTCAGCATGATAATCAGTCAAGCTCAATGCTAATGCAAAACGTACTTTAGCGGGGCGGGGCACAGTGCATTGAAACGGAAGCCCTCCCGAGCATGCACAATGGCGAGTTCACGGGTCAGGGCCAGCACCGCACCCTTGCTGGCAGTGTAAGCCAGCTGAGGGGTGGCACTACCCACTAAGGCAACTACACTGGCAGTGTTGATGATGCTACCCTTAGTCTTCTTATGACGACGGAGACTGAGCACGGCATGCTTGCATCCAAACCACACACCCTTCACGTTAATGTTCTGTGTCAAATCCCAGATCTTCTCTGGCGTGTCCACGGCGTCGGCATCGTCGGCATGCATGATACCAGCGTTGTTGAAGATCACATCGGTTCCGCCCCAGCTGTCTTGAGACTCCACCATCGCTTGTACCTCGGCCTCCTTGGAAACATCGCATTGAAAGGTTTCGAGTCGTGCGGCATTGGGGACAACTTCCTTCACTTTGGCGAGAGCTTTCTCGAGGGCAGGGGCAGAGATATCGGCCATGAGGACATTAGCACCTTCGCGGGCGAAGAGGATGCTAGTCTCGAGGCCGATCCCTCTACACTATATTAGCACGTTGCTGAAAGGAATTGCCTCTAGGGAACTCACCCTGCAGCACCAGTGATTACAGCATTCTTGCCTTGAAGACGACCTACTGGAGTAGCCATTGTGTCGTATTCCTACCCGCAAGCAATGATCAGTGAGTGGTTATCCTCGGCGGGAGAAGGGACTCTAGGATGATGTCATAATCAAGATTTAAGACTCACGTTCAGGGTGATACCCTTGGGGATAACAGTTTCAATCCGACTATGGTTAATTGAGAAGAATGATTCAAGATTGATTAGCAAAAGATAAGTTTATATCAATTGAAGCAGCAGCTGGTGACAACACACCACCAAACGCGGGGCACGTTTATTATCTAAGCTATGGCGGAAACCGTGGAATCAAGTGACATCAAGTGACTTGAAGATAAACTGATAACGAGGAACGGAAGAGTAGAGGATTCTCCTGGTATCATCTTCCTCCTCATTTTCCTTCCAGGACGACACGTATGAAGAGCGCGATGTCCCGACCAGGCTTTCCGGTACTAGGCCCCTCCACACGAGCAAACATTATTAAAATGAAGATGGACAAGGAGGAAGGACGCAGTTTGTCTCCTGGGCGGTCATTTGATCCGCATGACGATAAGGCGCCTGATAACAGATGACCCGCTGTGGCTCCTTCGCTCCGCCCGCATCCTTCTTGAACCGTGATTCTCCCTTGTTTGTAGGTTCATGCCTTCCAACTATTTCCATTCCTAAATTCGAACTGACGTCGCTTCACTGCTAGCTCCAATATGAGCTCTATATCCTCCCCCGAAGTCACACTTGACAATGTCGCCGAGGTCCTGCAGCAAGATACTCGTGTCAAGTTAGCCGGTGTGGATGTCGATGGGATGCTTCGCGGGAAGCTCGTCTCCAAGAAGAAGTTCCTTTCGATCGTGTCGGAAGGCTTTGGATTCTGCTCGGTGATCTTCGGGTGGGACATGCACGATCAGACGTACTTCAAGGAATTAGCCATTAGTAACAAGGAGAACGGTTATCGGGATATTGTTGCCATTCCAGATCTGAGCAGCTTCCGTCGCATTCCCTGGGAGAACAACGTCCCTTTCTTCCTCGTTAGCTTTCACGATCCCGATACTCGGGAGCCTGTGTGTGCATGCCCTCGAGGTCTGGTAAAGACCGCACTCGGCAAGGCTGAGGCGGCCGGATATCGGGCGATGGCAGGGGGTCCGCAAACGCGCTACATCCTCCTTGAGATATGGACAGGCTGACTTCTTTCAGCGGAGTATGAGTTTTATCAGTTTCGTGTACCGGAATCCCATCCATCTCCCGAGCGCAGCGCGTCTGCCACAGCGACCTTCTTGAGAGAGAACCCCGTTGAAGCATTACCTTCCTTGACCGAGGGAATGTTCGGATACAGTTTGACCCGCCCTATCCATAACCAAGATTATTATTACGGTATTTTCGATGCGTGCGAGCAATTTAAATGCGACATTGAAGGATGGCATACAGAAAGTGGACCCGGGGTGTTTGAAGCTGTGAGTGCTCTACCTGGGGCTTGACCCGCCAATGTTGACGTTGTTAGGCGCTACAATTCGGAGAAGCCAAGGAGATGGCCGATAAAGCAGGACTATTCAAGTAAGCCAAATATGGGATCGATTTGACCCATATTAACCGCGACACAGATATGTTGTCAAATCGATTGGAACCAAGCACGGTATCACACCCACTTTCATGGCAAAACCCCGGCAGGGATTGCCTGGTAATAGTGGCCACATGCATATCTCGCTCGTTACCAGTGATGGAAAGAACGCTTTTCTGCGCGATACCCCGGACCCATCTCCACCGTACCCCGATGTCGCCCATCTTTCCGACTTGGGCAGATATTTCTTAGCGGGCGTTCTCACGGGTCTCCCGGATATTATGCCTATGTTTGCGCCGACCATCAACTCCTACAAACGGCTGGTGGAGAATTTCTGGGCCCCCGTCACGGTTTCGTGGGGCCTGGAGCATCGGGCGGCCTCTATTCGATTGATTACACCGCCGACAGGTAGCCCCAAGGCCACCCGGTTAGAAGTGCGAGTTCCTGGAGCAGATGCCAATCCGCATTATGTCATGGCGGCTATTGTCGCATTGGGATGGCGGGGCGTGGAGAAGAAGCTGGAGATCCCTGTACCCCCGCTATCTAAAGGTGAGGAGATGGGGGGTGGCAGCGACCAGGGGGTGCGTCTGGCCAAGTCCCTCAAGGAAGCGGTCGCCGCGTTTACGCGCGAGGGCAGTGTCGCACGGGAGGTGTTTGGGGATGCTTTCGTCGACCATTTTGGTGGCACCCGGGAACATGAAGTGCGCCTGTGGGAAGAAGCCGTCACTGATTGGTATGTTTGGATGTTTGCATTCATCTAGTCTTCGCTGTGTACTGACCATGCTCTAGGGAGGTGCGGCGATATATTGAAACGGTCTAGACTTTGCCCCGGCTGGCGGATATGACATAGAGTTATTAGATACCAATGAATTCATTTTTAGCGTTGTCTGTGCTCTGCAGAGCTCAGAACTCTCGGGGAGACTTTTGGATCAACCAGAGCACAGCAGTATTTGACTGCCCGTGTCATCCCGATCCTTGGACTCCCGACAACCGGGAGTGAAGATGATGATTCACAAGCTACAACATCACATGCTCAGAGGATCACATGCCATTCTCTCACGTTGGGCGAAAGGGACAAAACAATTAATTTCAGTCCCAAACACAGGTTACTCTGTAGTATGGTAGTATGGTAGTATAGTTGAGGACTACTTCCTGGCACTGGAGTCTTAACTCCTGATCCGGTCGGAGTCTTGATACCCATCGTGTTGGGAGACCGAACCGAAAGATATATTTTCCATGCCGTGACTCCGTCCTATAAGGTTGGCGCAATTAGGTTATCTTATCGTCGCGCGACCATATCGGAATCAATCGGTAGCCTGAGGCCAGACCCATGGACCTTTTCGTGGTTGCAACAAATCATGGTGACGATCGGGAGGGCCGCGGTTGTGAGTGGAAGACTCGGATGTGCGGGGAGTTTATTATCTTTTTCCCTCGGTAGTTCCTGCGAGCTAGAAGTGAGTCGCCTGGAAAACAGTACCAAACCGTACGGTCGTGGTCATGATCGACTGGACTCGGTAAAGACGGATAGCCAAAGCAGCCAGAGAATTGGCACATCCCGTAGATTCTGGCCGGTCGCAGTAGCGAGGCGGATATAAGTATAGAGTAGTAGTCATCTTGTGTTCTAATATCGATAAAGAGCTTATCGGTATACGGCGGCCCCCGGGTGAGGGGATCGAAACGGACGTGGGGAATTATCGGCCGAGAGCGACAGACGCTGTCAGACAGGCCTGGTCGTGTATCGGTATTACCGGGCCCCATACCGACTCTCCGCGGCAAAGTCACGGGATGCAGCTGGCAGCTCTCCAAACGGCATCCCGATTAGGAAGTTTCCGCTCATCCTGGCCGATATCGAGATGCGACGGTGGCCAGTGACTGGTTCCGGGCCTATCGCAGGTCCATTCACCATCGAATGGGCACTCCTGAGAGACTGGAGCATGCTGAAATACAATACACTGCGTTACCGTTCCAATTGGAGCTCCTGCCTATCAGGTTGAACCCAGAGTTCCCATCTTTAGCCGCGGTTGTCCATGGTCCTGACGTAGTGCTCCATTGCTCCAGCCGATTGTACTTATATACCCGTTGGTCGTACCTCGGACGCTTCCTGTTTCTCCTTTGTCTGTTTCCAATCTGTCTTCGTACACTTGTTCGTTAGGTATAAAACTAAAACAAGAACAAGGATTACCATCATGAGCCAAATCGACGTGCAGCTCAAGGATGTCGCCATCCTGGGCGCCATCCCCAACGACGCCCGCAAGATCCTCACCAAGGAAGCTTGCGCCTTCCTGGCTATCCTCCACCGTACCTTCAACCCAACCCGTAAAGCTCTTCTCCAGCGCCGCATCGATCGCCAGGCCGAGCTCGACAAGGGTAACCTCCTCGACTTCCTCCCCGAGACCAAGCACATCCGTGAGAATGACGCCTGGAAGGGTGCTCCTCCCGCGCCCGGTCTCGTCGACCGTCGCGTGGAAATTACCGGCCCCACGGACCGCAAGATGGTGGTGAATGCGCTGAACGCCGACGTTTGGACCTACATGGCGGATTTTGAGGGTATGTTTTTCGCGGGGACGTCTTGGTGGAAGACACGCTGACGGTGGAAATAGACTCCAGCGCCCCAACCTGGGAGAACATGATCAACGGTCAGGTCAACTTGTACGATGCCATCCGTCGCCAGATCGACTTCAAGCAGGGCAACAAGGAATACAAGCTGCGCACCGACCGCACTCTCCCCACTTTGATCGCCCGTGCCCGTGGCTGGCACCTGGACGAGAAGCACTTCACCGTCAACGGAGAGCCGATCTCCGGTAGTTTGTTCGATTTCGGTCTCTACTTCTTCCACAACGCCAAGGAGCTGGTGGCTCGCGGGTTCGGACCGTACTTCTATCTTCCCAAGATGGAGTCCCACCTGGAGGCCAGACTGTGGAACGACGTCTTCAACCTGGCTCAGGACTACATCGGCATGCCTCGCGGAACCATCCGTGGTACTGTCTTGATCGAGACCATCAGCGCTGCCTTCGAGATGGACGAGATCATCTACGAACTCCGTGAACACAGCTCCGGACTGAACTGCGGTCGCTGGGACTACATCTTCTCCTTCATCAAGAAATTCCGCAAGCACCCCAACTTTGTCCTTCCCGATCGCTCGGACGTTACCATGACTGTGCCTTTCATGGATGCCTATGTGAGACTGTTGATCAAGACTTGCCACCGTCGTGGTGTTCACGCTATGGTAAGCACCCCTAGTAACGGCAATCCATGCGCGAAGCATGCTAATTGAAACAGGGTGGTATGGCCGCTCAGATCCCCATCAAGGATAACCAGGCTGCCAACGACAAGGCTATGGAGAGCGTGCGCGCCGACAAGCTGCGTGAGGTTCGTGCTGGTCACGACGGAACCTGGGTCGCGCACCCGGCTCTCGCCGCGATCGCCTCCGACGTATTCAACAAGCACATGCCCACTCCCAACCAGCTCTTCGTGCGCCGTGAGGACGCTCATGTCACCGCCAACGATCTCTTGAACACCAACGTGCCCGGCAAGATCACCGAGGAGGGCATCCGGAAGAACCTGAACATCGGTCTTTCGTACATGGAGGGCTGGCTCCGTGGAGTCGGATGTATTCCGATCAACTACCTTATGGTGCGTTTTCCTTCCCCTTCTCTGCAGGCTCTCAAGGAATATCAGACTAACCCCGAATAGGAGGACGCTGCCACCGCCGAAGTGTCTCGCAGTCAGCTCTGGCAATGGACCCACCACGGCGTCACCACATCCGAGGGCAAGAAGGTCGACAAGGCCTATGCGCTGCGCTTGTTGAAGGAGCAGGCCGACAGCCTGGCGGAGAAGGGCCCCAAGGGCAACAAGTACCACCTGGCAGCCCGCTACTTCGCCGGCCAGGTGACGGGCGAGGATTACGCGGATTTCTTGACCAGCTTGTTGTACAACGAGATCTCGTCAGCGGGCCAGGTGTCCAAGCTGTAATTGCGTTATGATTTGTATGATTATACCATGGAGCATTTGATTTCTTAATTTCCTTTGTCTAGTTCCAAACAAGCATCAAGGTTATGTGCATCAGTGTTGTTAGTCATGCCCTATCTGGGGCCTATCAGTATGATGGTTTTAGGGCCTAGTTCAATCATAAATTAACTTGAGCAATATGAAAAGGAGCAATTGTACACGACTTAGAACTCATACTAGCACTGGCGTAGTGGAAGGGTATATATTTATCTGGTTACAGCATTTTCGGGCCTTGTTGCTTAGGGGCTATTGAACTAAGCTATGTACCTCTATAGCGTCAGGATTATGATAGTACGATCCCACCACTAACACAGCAGATAAAATTTACAATTAGCGATGAGGATAAATCAGAACAACTTTAAAAGTTATCCTTTCAACCCGACCCTTTAAACCGCACGACAGAGCCTCCCATCCTGCTGTTCCGTCCATGCCTCGCTCCCAACACACTGACGACACCAGAGCAGACCCTCTGGATCATACTTCTGCTTAATCGCTTGAAGTCTAGCATAGCCAGAGCCGAAAAAGGACCACTGCCAATTTGGCTCGTCTGCGTTTGCCTACATAAGAAATATACTCATCAGCGACGGATGCATACGCAAGTAGATAGACACCTTGTAGTCTCACCTCATTGAAGTAAGCACCCGTATCAGGCGCAAGCTGTCGCAATACATAGCCTTTCTGGTAGGTCATATTGTGAATTACCTGGTCAGCCACAGCGGGAGGTAGGGATTCGTCCCAGCTTTGCGACGTGATGATATGCACAACAGCGTCTCGCCAGGCAGGGTTAAGTGCATTGTCAACGGGTGTCCTGCTACCGGTCATGGTTCCGGAAATCGAAGGAGTCGAGACTCCATCCTATGTGGTTGTCGTCTCAGCTGGAAGTCTTGAAAATAAAAATAAAAAGAAAAAAAGAAAAAGAAAAGGCGGAGTTAAAACTAGTACTCACAATCAGAGGTCCCGAGGTGATCGCCTCTAGAGTCTTCGCAAATAATTCAATATCATTATTGACTACCCTCTGTGGGATGAACCGCGATGTTCTGGCGCTTTGCTTTGTGCCTACTGATTCGATAGCGGGCATCATCTTGACAAGTTCATACCACGGCAATGTGGCAACCGGCGTGAGGCTCGAAGTAGCTGTTTCATTGGAAGCCTCAAAGAACCTTCGCATAGGTGCAAGAAGGTCCCCCACTGTTCCATTATCGGCGTCATATAGAAGCAAAGCACCCTGCAGTACCAGGAGCCCTCCACCCATCGTATAGTACCCATGAACGCCGGCTTCTTGCAAGAGGTCCAAGTACCCGTGGGCCCGGGCAACAAACCTATACCAGCTCGAAGGACGAGTTCCATTCTTGGCTGACATTGACAGATCGACGAGGGTCACCGATGGCATTGGGTACGCTTTCAGGGTAACAACTGAGTATAACCCCAAATGTCCCTCCACCGCCTCCGCGGATGGCCCAGAAGAGATCTTTGTTCTGACAAGCATTGGCCGTTACCAATTCGCCTCCGGGCGTTACCAGGACGGCCTCGATGATATTGTCGGCTCCCATGCCATAGTTGCCGGTGGCCAGGCCATGGCCACCACCCGTCGCCCATCCCACGACACCAACATCCTATGCATTCTTGTGAGCTTGGATTCGAGGCACTAGCAGTTTATCTTACAGCATTGGTTCCGCCCACCGCGATGGCGTTGTGCTTCGCCATTGCTTTAAATAGCTCTCCATCTTGTACACCTGCGCCGAGAGTGACTGCCATTTGACTTTCGTTTACCCCTGTTTGAGTCTCGCATGACTGAGGCTGGAACGTCTCATGGAATTGGATTTGTTTCAGATTATGAGTCCAGATGCTACAAAAACGTTAACCAGGCGTGTTTCTCTCATTGGATGGATGAGCTTCACGCACGACAAGCTTCCATGGGCCGTGCTAAAAGCAAGTCAAGTTAGCCAATCTGAATCAGACAGCAGGGAAAGACATCAAAATAGAATATCCCAATGTACAGACTACAATAAACGTACCTTCTTTCAGAACCATGTCCAGTGTTTTTGATATTCAACCGCAAGTTCCACCGCCGTGCAAACTTCAGCGCAGCCTGCACATGACCAGCCTCCGTTGCGTTCACGACATACGGGGGATAGTTTCCAATTGAACAGCCCTTCTCCCCGGCCCGGGTATTACCTGTGAGACTCGTTCCGTTTGGATATATGGGGTTGCAGCTGTTATTCGCCCACATGGGGTCATCGATACTAGCCGGATCAGCAGAATGCAAGGCGGAACTTGTCCAATTTGCGATAACAGCATTGCAGGCTTCAGCATTATAGACAGGCTCAGTCTGGTAGCATACTGCGGCTAGGGGGACGGTGTGAATAAGGTGGCCCAAGAGTGTTTCGTTGAGGGATGCCCATTCTATGTTGGATGGCCAGCAGGGGTCAGAGGGTGACTAGCCTGTGTGAGAATTTTTCCTACGTGAGTGGTATTGAGAGAGGGATCACTTACGCATTTGCATTCTAGCGCGGTGATTAGCTGGGAAGCTGCCAGGATCAGAGCGATGAGGTGAAACATGATGGGTGATGATGGTTGAAGCATTCTTCATGGGATAAGGGGGGCTTATTTATGCTCGGATACGTCTGCCTAAGATCAATACCACCCCTGACCTCATACATATTATGGGATTATTTTCCCACGGACCCATTTTCTTGTCACTTGGATACTATACATCTGCTTGGGTCGAAGCGGGCCTTCGCTAGAAAGGGAAAGGTGTTTGGTAGGGCCCGAATACGAATAAATTCCCTATCCGGCAACCCCACCATCAAGCCCTAAGCATAAGTTGAATACCGTGTCAAAGCTCAGGCGTCATCAGAGAATGATCGTGTATCCCGCTAGCTCTATGCTTATTTCCCGGATTGGAAGTTAACAGCATGTTATACGTGAACGCTTGCTGCTGATTTACACATATAAGATCGCAAACTGTCACCACACACCAATGATCACACCGGCGATCTCTATTGGCTATACTACATATAATCCTTTCCAAGCCTTGGACCTGGTTCACAACATTCCTCCTCTCGAGCCCTTTTCCGTGAGATGTCCTGCTTATAGACGATGAAGGTAAGGGCAGACTCCAAACGGACAACACGTTCCCGCCGAGCTCATCGGAAACCCCGTAACGGCCGGCCAGAACATGTGATGGGCGAGATCTACCGGCCCTTCAATGAGCAACAACGGGTCTGGCTGCAGTGGCCGGCTGATCAGATCGGATGGCCTCCATCAGGTACGGTGGATGATGCTCAGTGTGTCAGGGGTACTCATCCAGGATCCGCTTGAAGTACGTGGATTGTTCGAATCGCTGAGGTTCTTGGACTGGCCGTACAACTCGGCTGTTCGAACAATCTAAGCAATTCATACAAGATAATTGAAGCTTTCTTGTCAAGCTGAGCTCTCGTTCAAGCGATCAGCTATCGCCCCTGCTGTGGCTGAGTTTCAGAAGGCCGAAGGAGAGACAGCGCTTGTAGCTCGGCGCGCTCAAAAATAGCAAGAGGCAAGGAGCCTCAGGCAGAGAAGAGAACCCGAACGGCCTAACGACTAGCTATCAGGAAAGCCCAAGAACAAACTAAACAGGCTAAGGATCCCCAGATGAGAGGCAAAAAGACCTCGTGAGGATGATCCTAGGAGGGCTTCACAAAGCGTTGACCGACGCTCAACAACAACACTACCATGTTATACAAAAGAAAGAAAGGTCAGCGAATAAGTACCAGCAAGGAAAGCGGGATTAATTGCTTTTGAACAAGACTCCAGCTGTTGTTCGACGGCGGTCTAAAATGCAATGGGCATAGTAGTTGTTGTTAGTATTCAGGGTCCAACATGCACCAGACCTAATTCGCCTACACTAGGACCAAACAAGTTTAGGCTGCGGATGACCCAAAGGAGTAAGCGTGATGTCTCCAACACTTGCAACTGCTTTCCCCGGCTTTTCTCTTCTTCTTTTCCCTGATACCTTCCTGATGCTGTCCACAAGAATACCGGACATCTTCGTCGAATACAATTACACATCGCAATCAAACGAACCAAGCGGATCGGCCCTCATGGCGTAAGCTCCGACATGTCCGCCCTCTGATTGGCCCATTCCGGGTCTGGCCCGTTTGGCGGCAATGAACAATCATTACTATTTCTGGTGGCACACACTGCACGCCGTTTCTCCTTTTCCTCGAACATGTGGAGGTGACGCACCGACGACTGGTTAACGCTGGCTTACTTTTTTCTTCCTACACTCGTTTCTCCATGCTTCCTCGCGCGTAAACATCATGCCGCCTCCCCCTTTCCGGGACACACCATCATCCGCCAAGAGCTCTCAGCGGTACACTCCGTTGCACGAATCGATC
Organism: Aspergillus nomiae NRRL 13137; assembly: GCF_001204775.2. Taxonomy (NCBI): domain Eukaryota; kingdom Fungi; phylum Ascomycota; class Eurotiomycetes; order Eurotiales; family Aspergillaceae; genus Aspergillus; species Aspergillus nomiae. Next base: position 215,771 of record NW_015378062.1, read on the forward strand.
CCCGAAGAGTTCAACAACAAAGATTACGGCTCGGACGCTGACTCCCTTCCCCTCTCCGACCCCTCTGATGGCGAGGATGACTCCGACATTAAACTCCGTCGTGTAGACCGCAACGGAGCCCGCAGTAATGCAACGACCGCCTATGTGCCCGTCGTGCGAAAGTCTGGCGACGTCGAAGCGTACCTAGACAGTATAACCGAGGCAGAGCAGGAGCTGCTCTCGGCAAGTCGACAGTATGACGTCGAGGATGACGATGATGATGATTCGGATGGATACGGGGTGAAAAGGGGGCAGAGGCAGGGGTTACTACAACGGACAGGCGGTCGTCGGACAGGTTGGCGGACGGTCTATTACTCGAGATATTGGTGGCGCATATTCATTGGTGTTGTGGTGGTCTTGGTCCTCCTGGTGTTGATATTCCTGAGCCTTGCGAGATCGAGGCGGGCTGGGGAGGACTTGGATTATGTATGTTGTCTTACTGTCGTCTATAAAACAATCGCGGGGATAAGGTGGGGTATGCTGACAAGTCACAGTCAATGATTCCGGCGGAATCATGGTTTCCTACTCCACGGGGCGGGACCTTAAAGGAATGGGAAACGGATTATCAGAAAGCGGCGTTGTTGGTTGGGAGCATGACCCTCATCGAGAAAGTCAATATCACGACTGGGACTGGTTGGAGAATGGGCCTCTGTGTGGGTAATACGGGTATGTCTGTTGTATGCCCTTCTGTGCGAAACCGTTTACTTACATGCCTAGGGCCGGCCAAATCCGTTCACTTCCCGTCTCTGTGTTTACAAGACGGTCCGATGGGAATACGATATGCGGATCACATTTCAGCCTTTCCTCCTGGTTTGACTACGGGAGCCACCTGGAATCGCGACCTAATCCGGGAACGAGGGATTGCGCTAGGGCTGGAGGCACGCTTGAAGGGCGTCAATGTCCTTCTCGGACCGTCAATGGGACCTCTCGGAATGATGCCCGCAGGTGGACGAAACTGGGAGGCTTTCGGTTCTGACCCCGTGCTGCAAGGAGTTGCTGCGGCGGAGACGATCAAGGGCATTCAGAGTAACGGCGTCATGGCTACCGCCAAACACTTCGTGATGAACGAGCAGGAACACTTTCGACAACCCTTTGAATGGGGAATTCCGACCGCGCTTTCATCGAACGTGGGCGATCGTGCCTTGCACGAGGTGTTTGCTTGGCCTTTTGCGGAGAGTATCCGCGCGGATGTGGCCAGCGTCATGTGCGCATACCAGATGGTGAACAACAGCCACGCCTGCGAAAACAGCAAACTCCTGAACGGTATCCTCAAGGACGAGCTGGGATTCCAGGGGTTTGTGCAGTCCGACTGGCTGGCTCAGCGATCGGGTATCAACAGTGCTTTGGGTGGGCTCGACATGAGCATGCCCGGCGACGGCTTGCACTGGGCGGACGGAAAGTCCCTGTGGGGCAGCGAACTGACGCGTGCTGTGCTGAACACGTCCGTCCCCATGGAGCGATTGAATGACATGGTGACCCGTATCGTGGCGGCATGGTACCATCTCGGACAGGACCAATGGGAACGGCCACCGCCAGACGGTGAGGGCGGTCCCAACTTTTCCTCCTGGACGGATGACCAGACCGGTTGGTGGCAACACGCTAGCGCCGAGGCAAACGATCTGGATGGGGGATGGGGTGTTGTTAACAAGTACGTGGATGCTGGCGCAGGGCACGGGGAGATCGCGAGAAAAGTAGCAGCAGAAGGCATCGTCCTCGTGAAGAACAACAATAACACTCTGCCGCTGACCCGTAGCCCGCCGAGTCCTTATCACATTGGGATCTATGGTGACGATGCTGGCCCGGCCTTAGGACCGAATGCGTGCCCGGATCGTGGATGCAGTCAGGGGACATTGGCGTCGGGTTGGGGCAGTGGGACTGTGGAATTTCCTTTCCTTGTGAGTCCCCTGGAGGCTTTGCAGGATGCTTGGGAAGCCGACGTCAATATAACGCCATATCTGCAGAATATGGTGATGCCAGTGGATGTCCAAGATAAAGACTTGTGCCTCGTGTTCGCCAACGCAAACTCTGGCGAGGGATATATCTCTGCTGGGGGCATTCACGGTGATCGTAATGATTTATTCTTGCAGAAGGGAGGCGACACCCTGATTCAAGCTGTGGCTAAAAACTGTCGAGGTCCGACCGTGGTGGTTATTCACGCCGTTGGTCCGGTCGTCGTGGAGTCATGGATTGATCTCCCAGGCGTGGATGCGGTGCTCTTTGCCCATCTGCCCGGTCAAGAAAGCGGCAATGCACTAGTGGATGTTCTGTTTGGCGACGTTGACGCGAGCGGACGACTACCGTATACGGTTGGAAAGAGCCTGGAGGACTACGGGCCAGGGGCACAGGTGCTATATGAGAACAATGCGACGGTGCCGCAAGTTGACTTCTTAGACGCACTGTACATTGACTACCGGTACTTCGACAAATTTAACATTACGCCACGATATGAGTTCGGCTTTGGTCTCTCCTACACCACTTTCGAGCTGTCCAGGCTGTCCATTAAGTCGATGCAATGGAAGTCCCGACTGCCAAAGTCGCGACCGCAAGACCAAGCTTCCCCGCCAAAGTATGATGCTCATCCACCCGTAAACGAAAACGTGCTTTTCCCGGAAGGTTTCCACGCGCTGGCCAAGTACATCTATTCGTATCTGCCATCGCTGGACGGTACGGCTGCAGCAAATTATACACACTACCCGGACGGTTACGACTTGCCACAACAGCCGTCCGAAGCAGGAGGCGGCCTTGGTGGAAATCCGTCACTATATGAAGAAATGGCTAAAGTACAAGTGCAAGTCGCTAACACAGGCACCCGCGCTGGTCAGACCGTGGTCCAAGCCTACGTGTCATTCCCATCGGACGTAGTGGAAGACGGCGACTTGGTAGAGGTGCCAGTGGACGACAAGGGGGAGAGGGTGACCTTTGTGCGCGATAAAGAACGGGTCGAATTTCCGGACAGGGTTCTGCGTAACTTCACCAAGGTTGCCCTACAGCCGGGCGAGAAGAAGACGGTTGCAATGACTCTAAACCGCAAGGATCTCAGTTACTGGAGTGCTCGCCAACAGAATTGGGTCATGCCGGACGGCGACTTTCAAATCTGGGTCGGGCAGAGCTCGCGGGATCTGCCCCTGCACGGCAAGTACTGAAACTGATGCCCCTTCGTTTTTACTCTGTACAGTAAGCGTTATGCGTTGTCATTAACCTTCTTTCTGCACATAGAATCTATCATAGATATTCACATATATCAGTGCTTGCCCTTTTCCCGTGCAGTTCTGTCTCTCTTATTTATTCTTCCTCTTAACCCCCCGCCTCTCGATTCAGTCCTTTGCATTCTGTATTGAACAAACCCAGTGACAGAGGCACCAGCAGTGTGTATTCTGCACCCGTTGTCCCGCTACTGCCCAATCCTCATAGTCTACCAATCTTCTACGTCACTCCTGCTAGCGCCCACAAGAGAGTCCTCTTGTTCTTCCTCTGGCTGTCCCTGTAACACTATCTCGGCCGCTCTTGCCTAGTGATTTAGGTATGGAGTTAGCCGCGAATACAGCCTTTGGGGGTCATTTCACAGTCCGCCGCCTGGGAGGAAACATGATCGAATCAGGAATCTTACCAAGTTCTTGGCATTTGCATCCCGAAGCTCGGGCTCCAAAGTCAATTGCCTTACTGGACTCATATCATCTTCCATTCGCTGTCGGATATCGTTGGTGCTCTCCGCGACAGCCTCTTCAATCATCTTGCGGTCAACAGGTGTTTCCATCGGAAGATTCTCTGAGTCAGAGAGTAGCCGTCTCAACTCCTTAACACGTTTTTGGGACGTTTCTGTGATTGTGTCCGTTTTCTAGCGTGTGGAAGGCCAACTGGTTAGCCTTGATGAAGTCCAAGCTACATGCGGGAGTCAGGGAGCAAGTGCAGAGGTATCACCAACCTGTTGAATAATTTCATTTATTCCAACCTGTGCAGACGCCGAATAATTGCTGAGCTCCTTCTTTTTCTCTTCTACATGGCCGGGGCTACTACTCAGTTGGCCCATCTCGTCGACCAGTTTGAGCCCATTCAAAATGTGATTGGAATCGACCTGGATATACATGTCGGAGATGTCCTCGTACAGAGAAAAGCTAGCGCCAACTTCCATTGCATATTGGAAGATCACCTGTTGATTGTTAGTTCGGTGCAACAGGTTTCCTTTTTCAACTGCCAAGTTTCTTACGTTGATACGTTGTCGGCTGAGCAGTTTCTGTTTGGCGAGCGCTTCTGACGCGGATCCTATCAACTTCGTAAAGGGCTGCACATGGCTTTTGTTTGCCGAGTCTATTAGGGTGGCGACGGTGCTGAAGAAGATCGTCAACCTTGCGACCTGGTCCTTAAGTTGGATCAAGAAGGCAATGCAGTTACGCAACACCCTTCGGACCTCTTCCTAGAACTGGGTTAGAGTCCGCCATCCGAACAAGCTGATCTGGCTTCTTACCAATGTTGTTTTCTGTGTATTAAGGGATGCGATTTCCTGCCGAATCGAGGCTAGTTCATTCTGGAGCTTGAGGCATTCTTGAGTCATCTTGTGGGCCGTCTCCTGTTGGGCAGTGAGAGCATCCAGAGAGATCTGAAGTTTCACTCGGGCACTATCAATAGTCTGCTGGCAGAGGTCTTTTCTTGCCTCTATTTCCTTTGCCGAGTTGTCCGGGATCTTAAACAGTAATGGCGGGCGGCTCACAGCCTGCTGGTTTGAGGCCATCGATTTCGCATGCAGTTTCTGGGCCTTGGAAAGCAGGTCGGCAACGGTCTCCCTCCATTTCTTCACTTCAGGGGAGTCATCATCAAGTGCCTTCCAATTGACATCTCGAGACTTGTTACGTTCGGCGTCAAGCTCAGTTGCGACCTAGAGAGTTAAAATTAGCACCAAAGACATCAATACCGGGTGGGAGGGGCCCTCTTACTTTCAAGGCGTCGCTGAGAATGACCCGCAACTTCTTTCCGGTAGAAGTATGCTCATCCCGGGCCTTCTCGATATCTGTGTCCGTGCGTTGCAACAGCAACTTTACCTGCTCCAGGTTCATACTTGGTTTCTTGGTTTCCTTTCCTTGGGTCTTCTCCGTCTTCCCCTCCGTTGTCTCTTTCTTCTCCCCCCCCTTTTCCGGGGCCTTCTCTTCTTTGCGTTCCCCACTAGCACCAGTTATTAAACTCCAGTCGATTTTTTTCTCGAGGAGCTCATTAAAGGCCTCTAGGCACTGGAGGACTAGTGGGCATCGCACAAATGCTGGGTCAGTTTTCGCTGGAGACTTTTTCTGCGTCTGCCCACTTTTCTCGCTACTTTTCTCGTCCGCTGTGGCGGAGGCTGGCTTGGTGCCTGATTCCTTGTTCGCCGAAATAACGTCTTTGACTGTTTCGGCGCCGAGCCCCAGTGCAGACGCTGGTGATGCATATGCAGCTGCTGCAGTCGCTGCAATCTTCACAACGCTAGCTGTAAGTTCTGCACCCATCATGATAAGTTGCTGTTTCATTAGGTCGTCTCTGCGATATTATTAGCGTCACTAGGCATATCTGCTCGTAACGGCGTGACATACTTGGTGGGGAATTCGTCCATGGTACGATTGTACGAGTCTAACGCATCCTTCACCTTCTTCTCCTGCGCCTGTACCCTTTCGGTCTGCTGTTTGACAAGCTTGTCCTTCTCTTCTTTGTATATGGCGTTTGCCTTTTCTTTGCTGAGTATATTCTGAAACAACGCTGCATCTGCGCTCTCCTTGTCCTGGCAGGCTTCATGTAACTCCATGATATAATTCAGCCACATGGCAAACTCCTTTTCCATCGCTACAGAGTCCTCGACGCAGCTGGAGGCAAGTGTCTTCAACGTATCTAACATTATCTCTGTCGTGTCGGGTTCGAAGGGCTCAGTTAGCAGATACGACGTGATTTTCTTGATCTATGCCGAGTTAGGTCTCGTCAACAGCCGGGATTCTGGATTATCATCTCCTCTCACCGTTGAAATCGCTTCCCTAGAATTTACACGGATTTTGGTCATGCTATTACGCGCCGTCATGAAAGACAAGCGGCCTTGGTTGGACACCTCGACCAAATGTGCGGTGAGATGCGAATACCTATTTTTTAAAAAAAATAAGAACTTGTCAACAAAGCATGTTCCATTCATCTCGTGTATTACAAGACCTACCCTTTAAGATATTTAAATCCTCCTAACGGAGGCTTGATTGTGGTGGTCCGCGCAATCTCGCTTGAGGCTACCAGGCAGCACGAGCCTAGAAGCTCAAGACAGACAGGCGCTGCACTGAGCATACCTGCCCAGTTATGGTCGACCCAGGCTTTCAGCTTGACATCTGTTCCAACTGTGGTCAGGCTTGATCGTGGACTCTCTTTTATTTTTATTTTTCCTTTCTCCAATTTCGGGGGGTCGATCACTGACCATTGATGTAGTCGCGTGCTGTACCAGGCTTCGCCGCAGCGTAGACGAGCTGACCCGCAGTAATGGAAGTGTTAGGCGTAACAGTCATGGCTATTTAGCGGTGCGAGGTATAAGTAGCTTGGAATTGTAGATACTCCTTTATGGATGAGATTCGTTCAAAGAAGGGGCAATTGTCGAGGCGATTGTTTTCAACCAGGCGAAGAAGATTCCTTGCTCTCCTTTTTAAATGTGAGTTAAATCCCCCGATCACGGAATTCTGTTAGACAGCCTACTGTTCGATTATAGCAATTGGGCTCCACCAATCTTCTCTCTGGTATCGTTACATTGTTGACGTCGTGGTTCTTGCATCCAATGATGTCTACCCACCACGATCAACGGCCCGCAGCCGTATGGCTGGCTGAAGATCACATTCTCCCAACAAAAGAAAACACCGTACGGAGTACTCTGGAGCATCTGCATCTCGTCGATCGTTCAGCTCGCTATCAAGCGGTTCCGGGCGGCGCAGCACCGATGGTGTACTATGCAGATTTGTTGGTGGTGGGGGTGTGGAAGAGGACAAAACACGAGGGGGTTGAATAAACACCAATAGAATACATAGGGAGGCAGGCAGATTCATTTACTTTCTGGCTTTTTTCTCCACTTCAGGCATTCAGGTGCAGCGAGGTGGTGCCAACGCAACCATGCACCATACTATAGAACAGAGTTTGAGTGATCCTCAGCTGAAAAAAAAGAGCCGAACGAAAGGTGGATCCATATGCACCCGGAGTACTCCGTTTACTGAGGGAAGGCGTGTGCCAAGCTGGTGTATCCACTCTCTGCCGGTTTTTGTAACATGAGCGATTGTGAGGCTATTCAACTCTCATGGCATCAGAGCACCTAAACCGTTTGGTTGAGGATATTCAACACTGGGTGTCGTGGAAAAGGCCTCACAAAACACCCCTCTCGGGGAGCTGTCGCGCGCGTGGGGGCAATCATAAGAATTTATCACATTGTCACAGCGGGGCGAGCTGGACATGTAGATCAATGAGTGGAACCGCAGAGGATCAACATTCTCTTGTACAGAGTACTATGTTACCCCTCATGCTACAGTGGGTAGCTTTACAGCGTGAAATTCACCAGCCTGTATGAAAAGTCTTGGCCATCAGTGGAGTACTTACTACTATATGGGTCCTCGTCAGTCACGCAGCAACGTAATAAATAGCGGCCTATATATTCGTTAATAGTTTCCTTCCTCGGCTCCATTCGTCTGGTACTCTCCCCCCTTTCTGCAGTATATTGCTGCTTGATAACGTGCCGAAAAAAGGAAAAGAAAAGAACCCCCCCTAACCCGATACACAATGGAGTTCGACACGTACGAGCCAGTGAACACCCTGGAACAGATCGACTCGATATACCCCCGGCTTACCGAGGTAATCAACAATGTTGACAGTCTAGCTGATGCAGAAGGTACCCTCGAACAAGCAAGGAAGGAGTCTGTACATGTCACAATTGAAGCCTATCGCGCACTCCATGAGCTCAGCAGCCAATTCCGTCCAGAACCAGTGGACGCAGAGACTTACAAGCTCGGCCCGGAGTTCCTAGAGACGGCGAAACGCGTTTATGACCTCTTCCAAAAGGCACTCCAGAGTGTTGAAAAGTGGGACGCCGACATACGTCTTTTGCACGAGAAGGTCGGTATCGTTGTCCGTTTTATGAATGCCGTTCTCTGACATCCCAGTCCAGTGCACCGAGTACACTAGCCAGGTAGCGTCCGTTACTGTCAGAGCGACTGCTGCCGACAAATTTTTGCTTTCTACACTCACAGAGCAAATCAACACGATGCACGAGGAGTTGAAGGAGAAGGGAAAGGCAATGGATGAAGCAGAATCGAAAACATTGCAGATGTACAGATTAGAGCTTGAAAAGAAAGACCCAAAAAGTGTGAGTCGGAGAATCAATCTCAACTGCGCACATACGGGGGTGTTAACAGTTGGTAGAGAATCAGAGCTCGAGACAAGATATTGGAAGATTACAAGCTGATCAGTTGGCTTGTACCGGTCGATAGAGAAGACGATGCCAACGTGCTTCGCTTAGAGGGGGAGCAGGCGGGGATCGAAAAATTACTCAGTGGCCTGAAGGACAACATCAACCTTCGGAAACAAGCAATTACCAATCTTAGCGCCCGTATAAATGACTTGAAATCAGCTCGTGAAAAACTCCTTCCGAAGAAGGAGCAGCTAAACCGCATCTCCCAAGCATGCCAGAAGACTATCGAATCACTGGTCCAAACCAAAGACAACTTTACGAAGGCCCATGCCTCCCTCGCGTATGGGACGGCTTGGGTGAATCCCACGTTTAAGATTCCGGTGGTGTCATCATATATCCGAACGGTTCTGGAGACTATCAGACTCGCGCCGCCTCTCGCTCTCTTTGATGAGACCGAGAGGATGGATTTCAATGGCATACTGAGCGGCATATGTGCCAATATGGGCTCTCTTCCGTCAGCACTCTTTGCAGAACTAGAGTCTACTGAGTTTGATTTCGGCCCTCGGGAAGAGTCGCTAGGTGTGCTTCTCGACAATGTCCGTGCTTTGGTTCAATCCAGAGGACCGGCCACACCTATTGCCCAGTAGCGGTTGCAGCTGCATGCAAGTTGGAGCATATATATAGTTCCTTCAGAAGTGATATATTATCTGGGTGAGACAAGATCTAGGTGTAATCAATGTAACTCGCACTTTAGCTATTCTATACGAGGATGCAACGCGACTTCAGTTCTACTTTGTCATTGTTAAAACTTCCCCGTGCGATTCATAGCTTAGCACAAATTTGACCGGTGGTGAACCTCAAAGCGATGTCCGAGGATAATCTCCTGCAGACTTTCCGGTAGACATGAGTGACAACATTATCCGTATGAGTTATAATCTGTACTGTACTCTCCCCATTATTTGTCGTCACGCATCCCCGGATACCAGATCACTACCACCGGTTGCGCCATGTCTGCCACAGTTTCCTTCGTAGGTATGTTGGGCACATAGAGCAACAGCACTGACTTTGATCTACCCCAAGACCTATATGTCGATCATTAATCATTGTTGGCATCAATACCATGCTGGCGAAGCACAGCATTTTAGAGAAATATATAGTCCGGATCTTGGGAGTAGTAGCGAAAGAGCTTTGTTTTGGGTTTAAAGTTGGCCACTGCATATTAACAAGCAGAGTATTTGCAATCCTCTCATGAGCTAGCTGCCAGAGGCTGCGACAACCCTATCAAACTCTACAATACAACAACCTGTACCAAGCATCAGACTTTCAAATCATATAATTTAGCCAAGAAGGCTGCCACAGCGGCCCAGAGTCCTAGTAGTATAGATAAATATAGAGCAGGCTACACAGCCATGAAACATGAGATCATCGGCAATGGAGGAGCCACAGATGCCTCCACAAGAACCCTTCTTCCTTCGCAATCAGCCACGCGCTAGTCGCACCGGGAAACGGTCAAGACCCTGAGTCGTGGCCAGTGATAATCCGCCGGAGATTACCCACAGGGCCAGCCGGTATCCTTCAGGCGTGCCGATCGGGCCGATCATTGCTGTTAAGCGCAGTTTCTGACGGCAAATTCCAGTCCGATGTGGGTACTGTCTCACATAGATGCTGGCCACATGCGAATATTATCGCTGCAAAATGTGACCCTAGCATGATAACGAAAGACCGAATTTTCTAGATCCCAAAGTCCCGTATAAATAATTCCCTGCGACCCCGTCCCAAGCCATCATCTCCTAAATCTATAGCATCTATCTTTTAAGGACCACCCACGTCGGATATAAAACAAAAACAAACCCATTCATTCACCATGAAGTTCCTCGCCATCTCCACCCTTGTTGCCGCAGTCTCTGCTCTCCCCTCCGTCCCTGCCCCCAAGGCTCAGAATGACCCCAATGCCTTCGGCGTCGTCGCCACTCGTTCAGGCTCTCCCATCCACTTCCTCACCCTGAACGCCGCCAGCTCCCACTTCTACCTCGGCGGCAAGGCCTCCACCTACTGCCCTGAGCCCGTCGAGAAGCTGGGCGCCTGCCCCCCGGGCAAGGAGACTGCTCTCCTGGGCGACAAGTACCTTGTAGGTTCTTCCTCACGCTGCATCAGCCCACAACCACTGACCCAGAATCCAGGACGTCGCTGTCCCCGGCGGCCAGAGCATCTACGTCGACCCCAAGGGCGCTCTCTCTTTCACCGCCCCTCACTCCGGCTACTTTCCCCCGGGCTCCTCGACTGAGGGCTTCGCCTACAAGCCCGGCAAGAACGGCACCCTAGGCAGCTGGACCTACAAGAACGGCTTCATGGCCTGCCCTACGACCAACAGCACCATCGTGCCCGGTAACCCCAAGTGGCAGGTCTTCGCTGCCTCCAACAACGCCACCGTCCCCACCGGCAACGTCCGGGACTGCCTCGGATTCTCGGCCGTTGCTGCGCCTTACAAGGGACCCGCCGCTGCCTGGGAGTACATCTAAACTTGTTACTCTAGGCATGTTCCTTCGATTGCCTCGACGAGTGCAAGAACCAGACATACTCGAATGGTATATACGGCCCCGAAATAGAAACATACAAGGGGGGCAGATATTCGACACGCACCATGTGAAATAACATCCTGGAGTCGAGGATTATGTATTATACGCTTCTATTCTGTGAATATGAAACCCGATCTTAATATCTAATACAACACCATGCATGCAACGATCTACCTTAAGAATCAAACAAGTAAAAGCAGAATACAATCCATTAATCAGTATAATGCTCCTCCTCCACCTCCTGGTGCTGACCCCCAAACCTCCTCTTCCCTCTCGTCACCCAATCCACCGCAATAATGGCCCCAACAACGGCGTACACCACACAAACATAATTCATATCTGTATCCTCGTTAGCACATTCCACACCCCAACCCAACACAACCCCCAATACAACCCCACCCCCCAAATACTTCATTAAAACAAAAGAACAGGAAAGAAACTTACTCCCAGGGGTAACGGGATAAACACTCGGAAACGAATAAACGACCAAACAAAACGCAGTCCAAGCGAGGACGACCCAATTACAGAAGCAGCCGAGCTTCCCCAACCAAAAGGGACCATGGGTAATGTTCCGCCTTCCCTTGTAGAGCAGGGCGATGACGGGCACGACATAGCTGGAGTACAGCAGGACGATGCACGCCGAGACCATGCTATTGAAGGCGGTCGAGGAGCCGAGATAGAGGAGACCTAGGAGGGCGACGATGGTGCAGCTGACGGCGTGGGCGTTGAGGGGCACGTCGAGGACGGGGTGGATCTTGGCCAGGAAGCGGGAGCAGGGGAGGCCGTTGTCGCGGGCGAAGGACCAGCAGAGACGGGACTGCCATGTGTGACAGGCGATCTGGCAGCCGATGCCTGTGATCAGGATTAGGGATTCGAGGGCGATTGCGCCCGGTTTGTTTTGCAGGGCTTGGTGGAAGAGGGCGAGGATGGGGACGCCGGTGGGCGAGGAGAGGATCGGGGCCAGGTCGTGGACGCTGAAGAACATGGCGATGCAGTAGAACCAGGAGGTGGTGAAGCCGATGGCGACAGTCGAGAGGATGGCGATGGGGATGGAGCGTTCGGGGTGCGAGACTTCTTCGGCCAGGTGGGTGGCGGAGTCGAGGCAGGCGAAGACCCAGTTGGGGTTGATAAGGCCGACGAGGAAGGCGAGGCTGTCGGAGGGCCAGCCGGTCGAGTTGACGAAGTTGGCGAAGACGAAGTGGGCGTTGGCGTGCGTGGGTGCGGCGGCCGGGACGTGATGAGGATCACCGCGAAGGAGATGAGTGAGATGTACAGCGTTGCGGTGGCTACGGTGGGCAGGGCTTTGCCGACGCAGTTGAAGAGGAAGGAGAAGAGGTTGATGACTTCGTAGGCGACCACGGAGTGCCAGGGCTTGGGGACGCTGTGGTTTTGGTTAGATGGGTGTTTGGGGGGGGTTTCTGGGGGAGGCGTACAAGTCTGGATGGGATAGCTGCCACATGCCGACGCCGGCTGAGCCCAGGCTTAAGGCCACACTGGCGCAGGTGAAGATGGCGCCGGCCCAGGCGAGCCATCCAGTGAGGTAGGAGGCGAATGCGGCGTATCTTTTGGGGGCGAGCTCGCTGGCCCAGAAGTATTGCCGCCGGCGTTGGGCATGGCCGAGGCCAGCTCGGACAGCGTGACGGCGACGCAGGTCGAGACGAAGGCGATCCAGGGAATTCCATAGATGGTCAATACTGTTCCACCTGATTTTATACCGGTGATCAGCGAGGCGGAGATCCCGAACCACGAGTTGGCTAGCGAGAAGGCCACGCCCAGCAAAGATATCACGGAGAAGTTCCGTTGCATGTCCTGGGTGTAGCCCATCTCGGCCAGCCTTCTCGAGTCCGCATCCAGGTTGCCCGCTGCGACGTCGCCATCGGCGGCCGTGGTGACGACCTTGTCTGCTTTGGACGTTTGCATCGCGAATTCCGTAGGGCTGTGGTGCACGGGCTGAAGCAAAGTGTAATTGCGCGGGCGCGGAGAAAATAGCGTTTTTAAAAACATTGTCAGTTACTCCGTACTATGGGCAAAAGTACAGTTGCATTGGGAGGGGCGCAAGGGGTTCAACTAGTTGCGATCGACTGGTGGTCGAGATCTGGTTGTACAGATTGATGATAAGCTGTTTGGGGCAGTCAAGTAAGGGAGGTAAATTGTTTAGGGCACGCGACAGCTGGACAATAATACAAGCGATAAGAAAATCAATCGAATTAGACAACTGGCTGTGTCCCAATGCAGTCAATAAGAGCCTTAAGTCGATAATACCACAAAACCACTGTCAACAAGCGCAGTGATATGTTCCAGCTAGAGTGCGATCGGAGCAAGCAATGACTAAGGGAATCGGTGAATAAACCAAAGTACTTAAACGAGTCCCTCCAGTGAAGCTAGAATCAAAGCTCAGTTCATTAAAGATTTCTTGTGGCCCACAAAGTAGAGGGTCGCACTTCAGACCGTGGGTCAATCAGGGAATGAGAATCTCCCCCCTTGGACAGGAGAGGGGATAGTGTCCTGTGGTGTGATGTCGATGGCTGTTCCTCGTATCTTCCCATAGGATCCTTCTCGTTAGTGGCAGGGAAAAATACGGCCGGTGTCTCTTGGCCTTTGACGGCGCCCCTGGTACACGTGGAGATCTCGAAATTTGTTGTGAAAAGAACCGCTGCACGGTCGGAAAGAAATTTTACAATATCTGGAATAAATAATTCTGCGGCTGAGATTAGAATGATTTGCTCCCCTCGCACGTCCCTTACTCGGCATCTGGGGATCAAGGGCAGCCACCCCCACGTGAGCGATAAGACAGTGAAACATAATGAAACTGATGCTTTGGTTCCTACTTTCTAGTCGAGGTTTAAAAGGTCTCCACAGACGGACCGGTCACCGAACTGTCTTTTCCCTAGTGGCTATTGGTCGGAACTCATGAAACGAAAAGGTTAACTTGATGATTCTATACTCGAATGTTGGGTTGAACCGGTGATACTACTCGAGGGGTAGACCTATTAAGTTGAGACATACGTGGTCCTCCAATACACATTACGCGAGCAAATCTCCTCGGTCTAGATTTTATTGTCCGGAGCTTCCGGAATTCGTATCTTATCTGGTTCCGTACGGAGTACATAGGGCTGAGATGCGTCTGTGACTCTGTATTGAGGGTAGTAGGAATAATAGAAAACACAATGTGGCGCCTGATATTATATTGTCCCATAGAATGTTAGAAAAAGGGGGGACCGTACCTCTTCTATGCAAGTAATATCGGCCAATATCACCTTAACTCGAATCAGACAATTCTTGTGCCATGGAAAGTTAATCAGAGCGAATTTCCCGACCCACCCTGTCTGGGGCAGGGTGCATCCATGATGAATAACCTGATATGTTGTGATACCAATATCAAGTACGACATTGTCCCTACTGAAGAGTGTAGTGATATAATAATGAACCAAGTATCACCTTCCTTGAGATAGTGACAAATGTATCCTAGATATGCTAGGGTACTCCACGGTCCCGTGATTATCCAAAGCTTAGGGTGGTACATTGCCCCTGACCAGGGTGATTCTCCTTGATAATGCCCACACCATTCTGTTAGAAATCATTGATAATTCGAGAATACTTCACTTGACTGCCCCTGACAAGAGAATGACATCCGCAACCTGTCACCCAAACTTCGCAGCTGGAGACCATCAAGCGTATATGGAATATGCCCTCGAAAAAGCCCGTCTGTCCCCTCCTGCGCCTACGAAGTTTTGCGTGGGCGCAGTGCTAGTCGATGCGGATCGAAATGAAATTTTATCAACCGGCTATTCAATGGAACTTCCAGGAGACAGACCCGGAGACCCTGGCAGCACACACGCTGAGCAATGCTGCCTGATCAAGATCGCGGAAAGGTACAACGTGACGGAAGAAGAGTTGGGTACAGTGTTGCCGAAGAACACCATTCTTTATACGACTATGGAGACATGCAGGAAGAGGTTAAGCGGTAATAGAACCTGCACGGAAAGGATTCTGAGACTTGCGAATCGAATCAAAGTTGTGTATGTGGGAATCAAGGAACCAGGGGTGTTCATCGCTGAGAACATCGGGAGAAGTATATTGGAGGATGCAGGTGTTGAGGTCAAATATGTGGAGGGAATGCAGCATCGTATCTTTGAAGTCGCTACTGCGGGGCACCAGAATTAGGGATCCTGGCTTGTACCCCACCAGCCGAGATTTGCAACATCTTTGTACGTTGCTCCACTAGGAAGAACCAGTGTCGTCCTCTCCGCTGTCCATTGTCTTCCTTAATACCTAACACATCTTGCCTGACCTGCTTATCATAGTAATCGCGGAACTCTCTTTAGATCAGAACTGAGATTCAGATAAAGCACAAGGCCAACTCCTAAGTAATGGGAAATACTAGTGACACTGCTTCTAGCTTTGACTGGGACACCACAGTTGACTCGAATGTCGTGGCGCGTGAGTTCAATACAGTCGCGAGACATACATAATACTGACGTTAATAAGACTTGCCAAAAGGATGCCATATTGTATCCTCCCAGAGCCACAGAAGCAGCTTCTGGGGCCACACTGGCTGCATCAATGTCGAACTAGCCGATAGAACACCAGCATCATTCTTTATCAAGATTGTGCCAGAAGAACGAGGCAAGAATATGGTCCATGGGGAATTCGAATCAATGAAGGCCATACATACCCTGCTTCCAGACTTTGCACCGAAGCCGATAGCATGGGGAACATACAAGGATACACCAGACATTCATTTCTTTTTATGCGAGTATCGAGAAATGGCGCATGAGATGCCGGATCCGCATAAATTCACTGCGCGCCTCGCGGCTCTTCATCAGAGCAGTACGTCACCGACGGGGCAGTTTGGCTTCCACATGACTACATACAGTGGTAATTTACCGCAAATTAATGAGTGGGAAGGTAGCTGGGAGGTTTTCTTCGCAAAGAATATGAAGATGGCGCTTGATTTAGAAATCAAGGCAAAGGGGCCAGACCCTGAGCTAGATCACCTAATCCCAATCCTCTTTGACAAGGTTATACCGCGTCTACTACGTCCGCTTGAATCAGATGGTCGGTCTGTAAAGCCGTCACTCGTCCACGGAGATCTTTGGTATGGAAACTCTGGAATTGACGTACAAACTGGCGAGTCTCTCGTGTTTGACGCCTGTTCCTTCTACGCACATAGTGAATGTATGTTGTACCACTTGACTAACACATACATAGTGTTCAAGCTGACATGTTGGGGTCCTTGTAGATGAGTTTGGCCAGTGGCGGCCTGTCTGTAACCGATTTGGTGAGGAATACTTGGCAGCATATCACTCGTACGTACAGAAATCGGCACCCGAAGAAGATTATGATGGCCGTCTAGACCTGTACAAGTTGTGAGCATACGGCTATCCGAAGCTAAACCGTCATTGAGTGTTGACCCTGTGATAGGAGATTCAATACCCAAGTCTCCGCCCTCTTTACAGAGAGTCAAGCACTCAGAGAGCAGTAAGAGTTCATTCGATTCTAGTAGGCATACTTTGCACTAATAAAAGCCGCTAGGATGCTGAACGATATGAAGGACCTTGTCCAGAGATATGGTTAAATAAATTGCCCCGTGTAGCCAAGTTTAGACTGGCCTTCTGATCAATTGGTTGCGACAATCGGAAACCAAATAAATACTTAGCCCGCAAGGTTGTCACATACCAGCTACAGATGCATTTAGAGATACCGGTCCTTTTGCGATTTGGGAAATAACAAGTGACATGGAGCCACCATATTGTCTCTGGTATTAAACTCTCATATAACCCGTACTAGCTTTCTCAAGCCCCTCAAACTGTAGCCGCCTTGTCGATGATATTACAGTCCAATGATATATGACCTCATAGAAAGAGTTTTAGCCAACCCTTTATTCTGCTTCGCATAAAATCTCAATACCATTAACGCAATAAGGCTTACATATAAGGTATGCGCCAAACTGCTTCCGATATCGCCTTGAACAAGATTAAGCCTGTATTGAGAAATTCTGCCACCAATTCTTAGCGATGCATCTTCCAACGCGAGAAAGACAACTTTTGAATGTTTGGAACACTTTAATGACAAAGCCAAGCCAGGTATCCCTCCCTAAAATCCCATCCGCAGCCGCGAGCGCTCGTTCTGTTTTCTGAACCTCTTGGTCTCTTTTCATGTCTAGGTATAATGCCTGATCGAACTTATGCGAGTCAAATAATATCGGTCCAAGATGCTGTAACCTGTCCAGCCTGGATAACTGACCCTCTAACTGCTCCTTGGCATGCTCCGGTATTCGATTATCCTCGAGCCATTTGCTGTCTTCTCTATCCCTCCAAGCTTTTGCCGATCCCATACAAGGAAGAAATCCCGAGGATATACGGTTACCGACTGCAGGAGGTCATGCCACTTATCCAGTACTTCCCAATTCACCATGGGGCTAGGCCCCGATGATGGAGATGCATGCTTAGGGATGAGTCCGATTGCCACAACGGCACAGTAGTCATCATATGCCCTTATGATCGTAGCCTCAGATGCTCCTTGCAAAAGGCAGACGATATCGCCCTCCTTGGTCAACGGTGGCAGGTCTCGGAAGTACCACGTATCTTGGGGCGATCCCTGCAAATGCATGGCTGTCATCCGTATACTGTACGATATGTGGTCACAACGTACTTCCGTGCTTACCACGCCCAGAACACAACCTTTGCCTTTAATCACCGCAATATCTTCATCATCCCAGGTCTGTACACACACTTGCTCGCCAGCATAGAACCTGATGAGTCGATCAAACACATCTTTCCACGGCAAGCTATAGTCGGGCAATAGAGATTTCGAAGCATTATTGTCAGAACCCATGTTTAGTAACGCATAGACCTTGTCTCGGCGATCAGTGGCCTCACAGTCCTTATACATAATGGCCAGTTCCGCTAGCGGACGTATGTCCAGGGAAAATCCATCGGAGCGACCAATTGCACGCTTAGGTCGCAAGTGCACATACTTTATCAGATATACTATCGAGCTGATATGATTTTGGAGGTGCGGATCAGATGTAATATCCTTCAATGCACTTAACCCAAAAGCAAAGGCATCTCCATCGATCTCTGCCGAATAGCACGTCATCAGGACATGTCGAGCGGCGGCGACTTCCTGGAGTATCTGAGACCACATCGCCAATATCCCGTGTTAATGCAGCAGACTGCTTTCTGACTCACCCAGACACGTCGAAACCACGGTCGTTCGAACAGTCTGAGAACAGCTTCCTCGTCCCTGGTGCTTTGACAACGACCTGCATCTGTAGCCCTGCGTATAACTTCCAAGCTCGACCGCCGTCATGTGAGGCCTTTTTTTGATGAATATCGGTTGTCTGGCTTTCAAGCCAGACGATTACACACTTCGCTTTAGCATATATCTTCGCCATGAGCTGGACCTGACTACCTCGCTCTCCTAAATCATCCTGGTTGATGCATACGGCATCTATCCATATCACGCGTTCAATAAAGCGATCCCGAAGGTGCAATAACGCCACGTACAGATTCGTTGTGACAGATAAGCAGCCCTTATCGAGGAAAACGATGTGAGGTTTCTCTGGGGAACCCCATACATACGACAAGGCCTCGTACCGATGGGTCCCTATCGCCGAGTCATGGAGAGGATAATCAAAGAGTTGACATTGTACTGGAGCATGTTTATCCTGATGTGGCATCAGGCGGAGTAGGCGGATATGGCCTTCCGGTAGCGGAGAATAATGGTATGGGGATGAACCAGAGGAAATTATTTCCGTCCTTTTAGAAGCCATGGGTGCAGCGAATGATTTCGATGGGATATATCTGGGAAACACCTTCGAACCTCCAGCGCTGGTGGACAATTTGATGTATGAGTCTACATAAGCGCCGCGGCTGAGCGTAACCCCGCCATCGGGCTTCGACCTGCATACCTGGTCTCAGCCTTGTGAGATTCATCTCATTTTGCCCGTTCTCGTCTGTTCCATGGATGATAACCATATTATTATCCCCTTTCTTGTTGTGTGTATATTATGTTGGTTGGTAATCGGCGTGGTTCCATCCTGCGCAACTAGTTCTACCGGAAGATGTACAGCACAAATGGATCAGCCTTGAGGATTGATCAAGTTTATGAGGATGCTCAGAGAAGAACATTCCATATCATTAGGTGAGAATGTCTAGTATGGTTAACTTGATTAACATGTTTATTCTATTCTGGATAGTCCCAGTATGCCTTGAAGAAACAACTTTCCATATAATGCCGTGATAATGATATGTAGTGAATGCCATAGGCAGCTGGGTATGTAATTTCTCGAAAAGCTAAATTACCAGGCCAACCAACCATAGTTCTATAAACCATAGCGTCTAATGCCTCAATTCTAGTCGGTGGTGACGTATCATCTCCATCCGAGCGCTGAAACTATTAATGATATTATCAAGCAAGCTATCCTACAGGAACTTGAAGAAACTCAACATCGAATGAGTTAAGCGCAACCTTGAAAATCGCATAAACAAATCATCCATTGTCAAGAGACTAGCAAGATCATCACCGAAGATCTCCTCATCGGATATGGTTGAAGATGTACATGTACATCCTTGGTCCTCTCGAGCCGGGTAGAGACCACGGCAGTTAAACAAACAACCAAGGTAATGATGACGCCCCATGTTTCAATATCATTAGTAAACCCTGGTTTATTACACGGGTAAAATCGCAGAAGAAGTAGATCGGGCTATCATTGCATCAATGTCATGATGATCAGCAGCTGCACGGAGTTTCATGACCGACGTTTGACGATCATTTAATTTCCATCATACGATTTCCCCGATCATGCCACACTAAGAATCACATCACTGACTCTCCACAACCCCAAGTCCACCAGATGTAGGACAAGATATATAACGATGCTCCTCGTCAACCCCATTCAGAACTCTAATTTCCCCAAGATTTCCATTCCCAAGCTGAACAAGTTTTACCCCATACAAAGACAATCAATCAATCTTACCCCATGGATACATCCACCACCCCGTCCGCACCGCAGCGCCCGCACTTCAAGCGGCCTGTTTACATTCCCCCCGTCAAGGGAAATATTGGTAAATGGTATTTGATCTTCACTTCTAGTCCTGTTTCATTGATCACAGGAAGAACATGGTTCTAAAATTGTCGTGAGTCCAGGTACCTCCCAGCCATGGGAATGATAGCCCTCGGTAAACCACCTCTCATCACCCTTCACCCTCAATAACTTCACCCAAACACATCCATCTAACAATACAATCGCAGGCTTTGGTGTCTACAATTACTACAACGCTCCCGCCCCCGCATACGACCCCGAGGAAGCAGAGCGCCTCCACCGAAACAAGGCACTGATGGACGCCTACGGAGACAAAGAGACCTTACAAGACATCGAGCGCGCGTTCGCCCTCTACGAGATCCAGTAGTCTCTGGTTTCTCAATGAATGATCATGATCTCAGACTGGTTCTGATAGGATAGGGTTCTGCATTTGTGGAGTTTGGGTGCTTTGATGGTAGCGAGTGGTTATTGAATTTTTATTTCCATTTTTTCTTTTTCTTTTTTTTAACGTGAGATCTGGGATCTAGGTAGTATGCTGGCATATGAGTTAATGACATCTTTTTTATTTCAGTTTTTAAGACGGTCTTGTTTGATTTCAGTGAGGTAATGGTTGTCTATTGTCCAATCGTTGGCTTTGGTAACCCTCTCTTCTGCAACCCTCAGGCCATGGAGTATGATGATGGTTTCGTAATACACTGGGTCTTGAACCCTTCTGATTCGGGGGTATACACAGCTATGCTATCTCCATTTAGACTCTATTCGTCGCCTGGGCAGAGAGGTCATGCAACGTCGCACCCAAGGACAAGACACCCCTCAATGACAGGGAATAGATGCCACTCTACCGACATTAAGTTACATATACCGACCGACCTAGGCCTCGGTCTCAACCCTCGGCCCCGTGAAATTCCTGCGTCCATCCACGATCCACTGCACAACCGACACCAGGACAATAATCCCGAATGCAACGATACAGTAATCTACACATGTCAGCAGTCACCTCAGATAGAACTAGAGAGTCGCCTAGGATGCACTTACTCATACTGCTCCCCGTCACCGGCCGAGAAGGAGGGAACAGGAACAAGACTGTCGTGAGAGCGATATAAGACAGGGAGATCTGCGTACATACATCATTAGTTGACGCCAGATCTATACAAAAAGGTAGATGCTATGAAAACTTACAATGTCAATCACCCATCCGATCGCAGTCGGGATCTGGAATTTCCGATCGGGTAACGACCTGCGTCCTCGGAGGCAGTTGACGGCGATCGGCATGGCGTAGGATAGATCCAGCGCTACGACGGACGAAGAGATGATGGCGTTGAAGGCGCTATTTTCTTAGATGAGTGTCATATCTGGCTGATGTATGTGGAACGTACCTGGAAGACCCGAGGAAGATCAGACCGAATATGATCACGACCAATGTGGTCAATGCCAGTGCGTTCAAAGGCAGTCCGAGTCCCTGATGGACATGAGCGAAGAAGCGCGAGGCGGGGAGGCCACCGTCCCTTGTGGAAGTGAGTAGTTCGTCCGGGCCATGGGGCATAGGGCTAGAGGCTCACCGAGCGAATGCGAATATCATCCGGCTGCTCGTTGTCATCACGCTGAGCAAGGCGAAGATCAGACAAACGAGGGGTAGCCTATCACGTTAGTTGACCCCAGCGATTCAAGGGTGACAAGGACAAACGTACATGAGTAGGCAGATCGCGCCTGCGGTATTCTGGGTCGCGTGGAGGAGTATCTGCAGCAAGGGCCCTGCTTTTGAGCTCACCACGTCGGTGATATCGCCTGCGACGAAGAGCAGCACGATGAGGAAGACGGAGCCGGTAAAGGTGCCGATCCCAACGCAGGTTAACATAACCTTGGGTCCTTTAACGGATGGATTCGGGATTTCTGTGCGCCAGTGAGGGTTAGTCTTGTCGCGTGATAAGGCACAGGGCTAGGTGTACCCTCGATCATGTGTACCACGGCATCCTAAGAAGATTAGAAATATAATGAATATCGGAAGGTAGAGCAACCTACAAATGCGGTGACTCCCAGTCCTCCTTGGAGAAGCTAAAGAATCAGTATGTTTCATTATCGGTGAGTCGGGATGGGAGACAAACCCCCAGTAGCCACGCCACGCCATCAGGCCCTAGTAATCATCAGCGACGTTCTATCTCTCGGGATTTGTAAACTCACAGCCAGTTTGATTCACGAATTCACAGAATACGAAGCTATCCCATCAGCCAATGAATATCAGTACCGACGGGATACTTACTAGGCAGAGTTATAGTCCGGGGAAGCGCACGCCAGCACAGTGATGGAAACCAGAACAAAACCGCCAATCGACCAAGTAACTACCAAATTAGAACCGAGCGTATACGGTCTCAGGTATACATACAAGCGCCGCGATAGATGAGTGGAAGCACGGAATTCATGAACGCGTTAATAACGAACGCGCCCAACGTGAGACCCACGTAGATAAGAAACTGCTGCCATCGCTGCCATTCAAAGTCCTAGCCACGATGAGCGAAATGTCTAACATGGAAAGATAGGCCTACCGGATAAACCGCGGAGACTACGCCCGCAATCAACTGGCTTGAAAGAAGGGCGTTGGTGGCCACCAGCGCAACCTATAGGGTTAATTTCGCTCCTAGCCTAATCTCCAACGGAGTACTTACCCATCCAGCGACGTTAACCCAGCCGGTAATCCAAGACAAGATCGGAACCCATTGCGGCCAAGACACTACCCTGTTTAACATGCGGAAAGAACCTAGTGTGTTGGGCCAACATACCAACTGACGACATTAGTGAGGATTTTATGCAAGGGATAGGCTACGTACCAGCTACCCAATGATATTGTCCACCCGCCCTTAACATGCAGTCACAGGTCAGTCTCCCTCGCTTTCTCTCCTTTTTGTTTGTTCTTTTTGCTTTTCGAAATTGCCAAGAAACTCACGTTGGGAATGCCGAGAGGAACTCAGCCAGGGAGGCTGCGATGCACAGGTTGCAAGTGCCAGCTGTTACCAGACCTACAAACCGTCAGCGATATACGACAATTTTGCATTAACATACTCACCCCAGATCACACTGGTGCTACCACCCGAGGTCAGACTGATCGATAAACTCGCAGAGAGGGCCGTCCAAGACTATGATTCGTTAGTGAGGGCTATCCAGGGATGGCCTTAACACTCACATTAAGCACCGCGAACGCTAAGCCAAGCATAGAACTATAAAACACGAATTAGCATTTAACTGGTCAGCCATATATTCTTGGAATCAGTTTACAGGGTGGAAAAATTCCGATGCAGTTCCGGCTTATGGCCCATACGAGCCAGCTGCGCATCGTCTTCCGGTACATATTCGACCTTTCTTTCCTCCATGGCGATCAAAAGAAAGTATGGGGGGAATGGAGTTGCGTGGTGGAACCGTACTTGCAGAGTTGACAGATATTAATATTGAATTAATGCTACCTTGGTTTATTGCGACACCAAGATGGAAACGGAATGTCCAACCTCGGATGCGGGGAAAGCTAGGGCTTGCCGACTTGACTGAATTAGCCTTGATAAAAGACAAGTCATCTCGCTACAACAATGCATCTGATTTGCCAACTAGAACTCAAGGTGGATCCCATCCAAGGGTCAATGTTTAGAGCAAGTGGCTCGCTCTTAATCTACTAATTAACCCACTATTTAAGCATTCTGACTGGCCCAGTCAAATGCTTATCAGCCCTGCCACATGACAGGGGGTTCAATCCGCCTGGACTTACCCATCTCGTGCTAAATTTCCTGACCACCAGTCTAAACGTCTACTGACTAGTCGACTATCATGCCAAGACTGTCCTGCTGATCACAGGCTGCTGCATATCGCCTCACGGTCGATCTGGTGAGCGGGTGCAGAGATAACCCATTCTACCAGTTGGTGAACGCCAAGCGAAGGTCATGTACCAGATATGACTTGCCCAATGTAGCCCAGTAGTGATTACAAAAGCTCTGCGTAGCGCTCTTGGATTCCGTTGAGAACCAAACATCGTGTAAGCTTTAGACAATATGCATTTCACGTTGTCAATATGTTCGAGTCTCTTGCTAGCCACAGGAACAATAAAGTCGACCTTCGCTCACGTCGCACAGCCTCCACCCGAAGATAGAATATGCACAGAAACCACAGTGGCAATCCTGTAAGACAATAATAGCCTTCTTCGTCGTGCGGCAGGGGTCTAACGTAACCCAGCGGAGGTGGAATGGCCGGTATCACGGCAGCAGTAAGTGGATCACCGAGGCTACCAACAAGCCCCGAAAAGGACGGTGGGGATAATTATTCATTGATTTAATTTACTAGCAAGCTTTATCAAACGCATCGATTCATGACTTTGTCATTTTAGAATACCGAAATACTATTGGCGGGCGCGTTTGGAGTACGGACTTCGGTCAGGACAAGACTGGAAAACCTTACGTGATAGAATTTGGTGCGAATTGGGTATGTTCATGTAGCTTTTCTCGAAAGACAATTTTGCTAAGCTATCAGCGCAGTTACACGGTGTCGGAACAAGTGGAGCAGGTAGGTGCCCTTGATCCATGTATGTGACCTTCATTAACTTCAGGAAGAGAACCCACTCGTAACACTGGTATGGGACAGAAATTTCCCTCTCTTCTATATGTAACTGACAGAATCCTGCCTTGACAGGCCAACAAACACAGACTCAAGAACACACCAGACAATTTCAGCTCCGTTCTTACCTATGACGAGACCGGCTACAGCGACTACCAGGATTTGTTAGATGCCATCAGCGACGTCAAGGATGTAGCCTACAGAAATGCGGGACAGATGCTATTAGACAATATTCAAGATCATAATGCGCGTACCGGATTTGCTCTGGCGGGCTGGAACCCCCAGCGCAGCGATATGAAGGCACAAGCAGTGGAATGGTGGAATTGGGGTACGAAGCGCATGGGAGGACAAGACGTCGCAGAAAACCCTAACTAACCAGTAATTCACAGACTGGGAATGCGCAGCAAGCCCTGAAGCCAGTTCATTCATTTTCGGAGTAGCCGCCGAGAATCTCACATTCAACCAATTTGGCGAAGATAACCACATGGTGGTGGATCCTCGCGGATACAGTACAATCATCGAACGCGAGGCGTCAACTTTCCTCCACAAAGAGGTCCAAGACCGTCGGCTCCGGCTTAACACACAAGTGACTGATATCAAATATTCCAATACAGGTGTCAAAATCACCAACAGCGATGGTAGTTGTGTCAGTGCAGCATATGCCATTTGCACGTTTTCTCTGGGCGTACTGCAGAACGATGTCGTACAGTTCCACCCAGCCTTGCCCAAATGGAAAGAAACTGCCATTCAGAAGTTCACCATGGGCACATACACCAAGATCTTTCTACAGTTTGATGAGACATTCTGGCCACCCGACACACAGTTTTTCCTCTATGCGTCGCCTACCACCCGCGGGTACTACCCGGTATTTCAATCGCTTTCGAAAGACGGCTTCATGCCCGGGTCTAACATCCTGTTCGTGACTGTTGTGGAAGAGCAAGCATACCGTGTAGAGAGACAGTCCGACGACGAAACAAAAGGGGAGGTACTCGCTGTCCTCCGCGAGATGTTTCCAAATAAGCGAATACCCGAGCCAACAGCATTCGTATATCCCCGATGGAACAACGAGCCCTGGGCGTACGGCAGCTACTCTAACTGGCCAGTGGGAACCACATTAGAGATGCATCAGAATCTACGTGCCAATGTAGACCGGCTGTGGTTCGCCGGAGAGGCGACCAGCGCGTCGTATTTTGGATTCTTACACGGTGCGTGGTTTGAGGGCCGCGAGGCGGGCGAGCAAATCGCTGCGATGTTGCAAGATCGATGCTCGACTACTCATGGTAGAGAGACCTGCGGAGATCGCACCCATTATGATGTTTTGCATGGCACGACGCCAGGAGATGCGTATACTATCATCAATGGGTGGCCGGTTAACAGCACGAATCTATAATCAGTGGACCATACCTACGATGCATGGGGTTAATACAGCACGGTAATCTTATAAATTGCTGTCAATAGATGGTTTAATTCATATAAAGGAAGATTGTATCCAGAGTACTGAAATCAATATTGCATTGGAATTAGTCTAGGCAGTTGATTCTAGAGAGTATACACCACTTTTTAAAGTGATCTAGGATTCATATCTAAGACTACTCCTTCACAGCAGCTGGGCGGCTGGCCTAATGGTAAGGCGCTAGATTTCGGCTCTAGAGATTGCAGGTTCGATCCCTGCGTCGCTCGCGCTTTCTTTTTTTTTCCATCCCTTTTGTTTTCTTTTTGCTCTCGCTTATTCTTACGTTTCTCTTGCATCCTTGTTCGTTTTTCCTCTTTTACCAATTTATAATTCTAGTCTTTCTTCTTATACCCTAGCTATTAGTAGCTCAATATAAAGTACTCTGATTGTTGCTAGTTGACGATTTGACATGTCTTCATACTCGACCGTCGCGAAAATATATAACGCAACTGCATAATGTAGGCAATGCTTACTACCACCACACCTTCCTTTTTTTTTTTCTTTTTTTTCGAATATATGTTAATCCTTAACTGCTTATTTGTAATTTCCCTCGTTCTTTATCTACTTATCTTTCTCGATATAGAATTCAAGACTCCAGTCCATGATACTGGCAATGGTAGCTGACCGCCCTTCAACAAAACATTCGGCTTCCCTCTCTGGGACTAGAGTCAAGAACTGCCGGCAAAACCTTAAGGAAACAGAATACAGCAGGCGGTCAGACAATATCCTCGAAGTATACTCATTTGACATTGTCGATAACCCTGCAGGTAAGAGGAAAAAAATAGAATAGAATAAAAGACAGAGAACGAGTATTATTGCTGCTTTGAATGTATCATGCTACGTATTGTATATTCTACCACCTGACAAAGGTTGAGCTACAGGACGGCTTGATGCTACTTTCTTTGCCTTGCATCTTCCTCTCGGAGCCCTGCCATCCATCATGTTAACGCTGTGGCTGCTAACCTAGTGCAACGAAACCTGATACATTGAAATTGCTGGAGACATACCCTGAAATACCAGACATCTATTCATACACACATAATTACATGAACCCATACACATACACATATACTCATATAAATTAATAAATACCCCCCACCAAAACCCATCCAAAACCCCACTCTATAAATTATTACACCAAACAAAGAAAAATCAGTGCTGTCTAGCATTAACACTCGGACTCGAAAACCTGCCATGAAAAACATGATACTCCGTCGTGACGGAGATGCCTTGTTCATCCACGGGCGGCGAAGCAGCATCTTTCACCAACTCATCCTCGGAATCATGTCTCGACAGCCCCGAGGGCATACCACCATGGCCATCCGTGACCGCGTTCGACGCCACCGACGCCGTCACCTTATTCAGGGGACCCGACTTCCCCGGGGCGTGGGAGTGCGACAGCTCGTATGCTCGGCTGCTGTAGTATGTCCCGTTGCGAGACCTCGAACCAAAAAAGAGTGCGCAGGACGGGCAGCGAGTTGGCGATGATTGCGATGGCGGTTTCGATCATGGACACTGTGCAAGTGATCATTTGTTTGTTTTGCCAGGAGAAGATGGCGCGGATTACTGTGTTGTGGAGAGTTTCTGGTTAGTTTGGGTTGGGTGGGAAGGGGAGTGGGGAGGGGACGGGACGTACTGCTTGTGATGACGACGAGGATACCTAGCAGGAAGATGGACATGACGCCGAGCTTTTGTTTGAAGGGCATGCGGAGGCGGAGCACTTGGGAGATTGGGAGACAGATGACTGCGGTGGTTTGTTAGTTTGTGGTTTGTAGGGTTGGGTGGTTGGGCAACTCACTGATTACATCGCTGAAGATGTTGACTGTAGTTTGGGGATTGATGTTAGTGGGGGTTTCTTATAGAGGGGATGTGTAGGCTGCGACTACGTACACAAGATGGTGATCCAGTAATTGATCCGGCTCTGCTTTTTGGAACATGCCCCTGTGTATTGTTAGCTTGCGCGGGTTCATCGACACTCGTGTGGGCAAAGCTCACGGTCTGGGTTATCCATGTCCCAAATGCGGTCGACAGGGAAGCACTTGAAGATGATATTGAGAAAGATGGTGAGCCACGTAGCGGCCAGCAAGGCGAGGATGATATTGTAGATTCGTTGGTAGTGGGTTCGATCCGCCAGCCGTTTATAGAAGCAAACCTGCATGCGCAATTGATTAGTCCACGGCCCTGATCTCTATTGCAGTCAAGTGTACGAACCATGCCAGCTTTGATCAGCCACAGAGAAGTCACATAGAGGGTAGATCCTGGAATGATCATCTATCACGGACGGTCAACATGCGATGCGACAAATCCAGTTGTCTAAGCTGCCACCAACCTTCATCATATTGATCATATCCGATTTCGACGCATTGGCCATGTCCGTCATGCCTAAACAACCAAGAACCGTCAGAAACCTTCCTCGTGCATAACCAAGCTCAACCCCACAACGTACCCCAATTGAACATGAGATGCTGGATGACCAGATCACCGATCAAACATATACAGGCCGCCGCGACGAGGTAATCGTCGATGTAAAACTTGTTGAACCTCTGCCATCGCACAACCAACCGCGTAACGAAGACGGCACATGCGACAACTGTACAGATGTACCATCCGACCTACAACGTTCGTGTCAGAAGTGATCGTCAGTTCACTGGTTCCCGTGCCGATCAATTGCGCTCCACGTGGAGGGAGAAACCAGAAAAAACAAAGCACATACCACCTGTCCGACTCCCGGGGGAGCCATGGGGACGATCTGCAGGCGTTCCCACCGTTATGAAAGAGCGAACGAAGGACTGACAGCCATTTAAACAGTTGGAACGAGGGAAGGCCGGCTGGACGGCCAAAGAGAGCGAAGGGGCCTTCACTTGTACGTTAGCGTGCGAAAGACAGAGATTTTAACACACTGCTGAGCTTGATAATACGGACCTTGTTTCTGCAACTCAAAAATCACAATTTGTGGAATCTTGCCAACAGACAAGGAATTGATTCCGCTCTCCCACTGGTCCAACTAACATGGCTCGATCAGAGAAATCTGACGATGGCGAAGCTTATTCCAAGACGGTGCAAGGGCCTGCTAGTGATACACCGATGCTATTGGGCAAGTATTAGATCTGGCTTCCACGAGCCAGTGGCATCCTTGGAAGGGTCGAAATAGTCTGCATCCATGGATAAACTCCCACGGTTCCGCCAGCTCGGGATGGCTGGGCTGAGTGGAGATGTTTCCACTTAAAACAATGGCTACATTACCGGATGCGGCCAATGCCGGGAGCACAAGCTTGGATCGTGAAGTCATGGTCTGGTTGATTAGTAACTACGCTACTCCAAATCTCCAACATGAGACGTGAGGTTACATAGCCTGCAAGATGTGCTGTGGTCTCGGAACAACATCTAATTTCCCTTTTCTCGGCGCTGTACAAACCAGCCAACAAAGCTGTTCTCTATGTTCGAGTCATAGAAATATACTTCAGCCCCCGCGCAGATTTGCACTACGAAAGTCAAATATTACCTGATAGCGGAGAATCATAATTTAAGTCTCCAGCCGGGCTATGCATACACTACTGTATACAATACGACATGGAGACCTTTACGATATAGGGAAAGGCGACCGAAATTGTGTAATTAAGAGAAAGGAGAGAGTCTAAAGACAGGAGAAGACACGAAAACAGTTAGATCAAGCGTGAACACACCAATGCAGGGACAACACTCGATCTCGATGGATGGCGCTATTCTAGAAATTCTATATGCCGAGGCTCCAAGACCGAGACTAGGCAGTCAGGTTAATGAAGGGGAAAACTTCGGCAGAATGAACTTCTGGGACGGAATACGGAGCAATCCGTCCAACTGCCCCGTTCACTCTGTTAAGGGGTTTTGTTTTTCTCCTACTCGGAACCTTCCCGGTCCGCTGTCGGATGCGTAGTTCATTTTCTAGTTTTGGTTAACAGCTCTATGTAAGTTTGTAAAGGATTTCGCCGAACTATATTTAAGGGACGGGTGGCTGGTGGCTATGTCAATGATGAGGATGGCCGAG
This sequence comes from Aspergillus nomiae NRRL 13137, assembly GCF_001204775.2. Classification (NCBI taxonomy): domain Eukaryota; kingdom Fungi; phylum Ascomycota; class Eurotiomycetes; order Eurotiales; family Aspergillaceae; genus Aspergillus; species Aspergillus nomiae. Next base: position 245,873 of record NW_015378062.1, read on the forward strand.
AATTAGGGTTAACTAGGGATGCTACCCTACCGGCGACCGAAAATGTTTTCAGTCCGTGTTTCTGGGTCCATCGCCCCACTGGCTAACGTCCAGTCCAATTAACCGTTAGCCAAAGTGGAAAGTGTGGCGCTGTACCTGAATCGATCCTTCTACACGAGATCCTTCATGCACGATTTTTCTTAGCGTGAAGGCCGAAGGCCAGGTCTACCTGGGATCATGCAATCCTTCGGATTGGTGTCCACTGGCCCAAACTTAATATGGAGTAAATACGCGCAACTGCCGGTCGTATTCATATTTTCATTTATAATTGACAGCTAATTAAACCTGTGTGATGGGTATATGTCTAAATAATGCTGCATGCTAATGTCTAATTGCCGCTGAGAAAGAAATTCAGGAGGATTTGGCCAGGGTGACCGGGTTCTGGACCACAGGATACTTCGGGATGTTGGGGTTGAACACGGATTGGCAGCGGCCGTTGTAATCGCCGGTACTGCCGGTTTCCATGGCCAGCTCGTTGCCAGGGACGCCGAGCTTAGCCAAGGGTCCGTTGGTGGGCTTCGCCCGGTCCCAGCCCGGTCCGGCGCTGGGGTTCTTGATCCAGGCAACAAACCAGTTGTTCATGTAATCAGCCAACGCCTGCTGCGCGTCTGTAACGCCGGTCAGTTTCGAGAAACACTCGTTGCCTCCGTGGAAGAAAGGCACTTCGCTTCCGTGCGATGCGCCGATTCCTGGGATGCCGATGACGTTGTCGTAATCGCCAAACCAACGGTACACCCAGGTAGGCTGCTCTTTGGCACGGACGTCGATCAGGTAGTCGGTGGGACAGAAGAATCGAGCGTCTCCGTAGGAGGCGCCGCTCATGAGGGAGACCGTTTCATAGTCCGAGGCGTTGTAGGCCGCCAGGAGATCGTCCTCAGGCACATGAGCCATGTCGGCATCGAAGGTCTTGATCCATTTGGAGAAATCGGTGTTCTCGCTAGAGTAAACCATACCGAAGAGCTTGCCCTCCTGGTCGGAGTTGCCGACAATCAGAGGGACCGACTTGGGATAGTTGCCAGCGGCGAAGCGCGACTTGTAGTCCGCGAAGCGGGTGATGTTATCCACAATCGGGGAGAACCAGGTGTTGGAGGTCGAGTTGAAGTAGGAAGTCTGGATCGAGTACATGTCCACCTTACGAAGACAATCCAGGGTCGGATTGCTGGAGTCACAGCTGAGTGTAACACCGGCGGCTTCAATGTCCTGAGCCACTTGGGTCAAGCCGACGCCGGAAGGGGTGACGGCGGGTCCCGACTCGGCATTGGCGGACATTTCGATGGCGCCCGCCAGGAATGTATTGGGATGATTCCACAAGTAATGATCAACCTGCACCACGATCAGATTAGCCACCCGAGACAATATTGAGTGCCGAATGTCCCTTTCGGCGGAAGGATTTGTGAATTACTTACATGAACACTGCCGGAGGAGTGACCACCCAAAACAATGCGGGTCTTGTCACCACCAAATCCTGTGAAGGCAAAAAACGTTACCGCATGATCAAGGGACAAGAACGCTGACGACATACCTCTGATGTTGTCGTAAACCCACTGCAAAGCCATCTCGATATCGAGAATGCCAAAGTTCTGCGACTGGCCGTCGAGCTCGGGAGCGTTGGGAGAAGCATAAATGCTCTCACGGTAGTTGACGTTCACGTAGATCACATCCTTGCGAGCGAAATTGTGTCCCTGCCACTGAGCATTGCTATTGCCACCAGTGACCATCGCACCACCATAGATGTAGACAAAGACCTGTTCATTGGTTAGCGAATCTTCTAGAGAAGTCTTGATAGAGAGTGGGGGGGGGGGGGGGGGGGGAACTAACGGGTAGGTTAGAGCCATTCTGAGGGGTCCAGATCTGCAAAGTAAATTGGTCAGTATTCAATGGCCAAAGGCAATATGGATACAGGATATATTACATTCAAGTTCAAGCAGTCTTCGCCCTGAGCAACAATTTTGTTGCCGGACATAGCCTGCGCACAGGAAGGGCCATAAGAGGTCGCATCGAACTCAGCCCTAGGGGCCTTGGGCAAGCTCTGAGGAGCCTTCCACCGATTCTGACCAGCAGTCGATTGCGCAAAAGGGATTCCCAGAAAAACATTGGCATCGTTCTCCACAAACCCCTTGACCAGACCTTGCTCGGTCAAGACCGAGGGCTTGCCGTTGAAGGTGGCACCAGCGCGGCCTTCCAAAAGAGCGACCGCAGTGACAGCGAGGCAGGCTGCCCGCTCAAGAAGATCCCAGATGGCACCCATGGTGAAATCCCTTCAAGACAGGAGTATATGGTGAACCGAAAAAGGAGGAACAAGGGATGAAGAAAGTCGGTCCGCCGCTATTTAAACTAATTCTACTTTAACGCTTTCGGGGCTGGCCCGGTCGGCAGAAGAAAACCGCGTTTTGGCCTCCTTAACCCTAGTTCGAGTTCGAATCCTCCCGTTCTTTTCTACCGATTCTCCATTCTGGTTCTACCAATCGAGTGCTCCAGCAGCGTTTGACATCGGCTAATCGATTGTCTCAGCCACGTGGTAGCGATAAACTAGGCCTTGATCTAATTCAATGTAGGGCTTGGCCATCGGGTCCCACCCTCGGAGAAGAAAAGCCGTTCGCCAGACTGGTTGGGGTTTTTTCGGTACAGTATCATTATTAGCAAATATTTTTTCAGGCCCGCTTGCTCTTCCTTTTACTGTCTCTCGTGCCAACGCCCTCGTGGCAATATGGATCTGTTGGTGTGGATCTCGCGCTTCCTTTCGACGCTTCTTCGCAAATTTATCGATTTTTTTGCCCCTCCACTATCATTTCGGGTGCCATGAGGCGCCCACACGTAATAAAAACACCGTAGAGAAAAGAGAGTGTTTCTTCACATAGTCCAAGTTAACCCCAAGTCCCTCATTGAGGCAAGCCTTGGCTGCTTTATTACTCTCATCTCTTAAATATGCCAATTCTGTGCACAGACGGCCATACTCTAATATAGCCTACTGCAGATAATCTAAGCAACCGACACAGAACATGTAACCCATGCACCCACCAAGCCATTTACAATGTAAGACTCACCGAACAGAACATACTAAACTCAATGGGGAATGACATTCCTTCCGAGTAGATCCGCACGTGGGAATCGTAAAAGGTGGAGCTCAATGACTTGAACCATGGAGCCTGGAACAAGATCGAGATTTTTGATAGTGCACACCCGAGGGTTAGTTTTCGCACTAGATGCTTCGAGAGCTATCGTATTGCCTATTTTGAATAGAACGTTTCTCTCCACCCTGAGTGGGACGTGGACTATTCAAGTTACTAAATGCGAGCGCGCCATATAGAACGTCGGTCTTACCTGTTGTGGGAATCTTTACGAGGGCATAGTTCTAGGAACAGGCGTGTTTGTGTAGGGGTTATACGAGACAGTATCCTTGGTTGTAGTATTTGGGCTGCAGAGAGCGAACCATGGAAGGAAGCAACTGTAAGGCTGGGGGAAGAGAGCAGTTTTGTGGGGAAATTGAGTAATTGCATAGACACATCTTTGTGCCTCAGTTTTTGTATAAAACATTTGGGATGGAATGTCATAAGTGCATCATGTAAAAAATGTGATTTCTGGCAATACTGTTCCCATGTCCTTCATACAGAATATGTACAGGCAAAACTGCCTCAACTAGTTATATACAAGGGCTCCCCCGACCTGGGACAAGACGATTTTCCATAGCCACCAGACGAAACCACCGTGTCTTAATTCGGCGTGATAACCGATCAAGTCCCGTTCGCCGGCTGCTTCCAGACCTTTCCATCGAGAGTGGTAGTCAAGGTTCCGTTCGCATTGAATATGTTAGTCATGGCATCGATTTCCAGATGGAACCCACCCGGACTAGTCTTCTTGCTCCCGGTAACTTGTCCGGCAGACGTAAGGTCGGAAAACCAGTCCACCTTGTTTATCGTCATGGATTCGACAGTACTGGTGAACCTCTCAGAGCCGTCGATAAAATGTAATCCGTCATCGGAATAGTTGCGATAGTCGACTGCGATGGTTTTGATCGCTGCTGGAATGGCCTTGTCATGAATGATTGACACAAAAGCCGAGCCGGACACCTCTCCCTTCAAGGTGTAATTTCCTTCAGCTGGAAACGGACGGTCTGGCAGAGCACTTTCGGGCTCATATGGAACACCCCAGGGAACTTCATCGGAGACAGGAGCAACTGGTTCAAGATCCAGCGGCTCACGGCTGGTAAGGTGAGCCAGCATCAGACGGGTGACACGACCACCGGGTTCAGTAGAGTTAGGGCATGGCAGAGGGTTCTGTCCGCCGCAAGAAGGTGCAACAACCAGGTTTTCGAAGTAGGCTATGCGTGTGCCGTCATGAGACCACTTGGGGTCTGCCCCGGCGTTCCAGTTGGGGTCGTTGATGCTGCCCGGGCTGCCGTCGCCGTCGCCGTTGATTTGCTGGCCGTAGTAGTCTCCACGGTCCCCATCGTGGTCCAGGAGCCAAGGCCGGAAGAATCGCCGAGGGCCATTGTTGCGAGTGGAGGAGGCGACCGTAGTAGCGATCAGGTCGATAATCGGTGGAATGCCGCGCATGCCGGCCATGAACATCTGCCGGCCTGTCCCTCGAGTATCGAGGATCACTTGCCACTTATCATCGGGAGAGACATCCATCGGATCGACATACTCGGGGTGATCCGTGATGCGACGGACCTTTCCGGTTGTGAGATCGGCAGCGAACACGTCGATATTGCATGACTCGACGGGGTTGCCGATATATGTGACCTCTTTACCGCGTCCGGTGAATCCTCGAAGCTCGCCGACCGCAATAGCTGACCGGTTAAACACTAGCTGGTTACCTTTTGCGCTGATCGGCAGGGGGTTTTCCGGGCTATAGAGTCTGGTAATGTTAACTAGATCGTATCGTGCCGAGCGAGGCTCGCCAGTCTTCGGCGACGGGTTAAACTGCAGTCGACTAAAGTAGCCAAACTGTCCAAGTTGGCCATTGGAGAAGGTGAAGGAGTTGAATCCCAAGTGCACATTATCCGGATGTAGACGCAATTCTCGTATATCTCCCCCGGTTCCCGAGCCATCTGCCTTGACATTCCAACGGATCGGGTAGATATGCACTTTATCCGGTGTACACTCAGAACTTGCGAGCAGCTCCGAACCACAATCAACGATATTAGTCCCGATTAGGGCCCTCTTGCCATCCAAAAACGCCTGAGGATAGGGAGAGAGCTCTGTGCTGCCGACCTTGTTTTCTTCCGGTACGCCGCAGGTAATACACTTCCATGGGTCACCGCTAGGAAACTTGGTCCCATCAGCCTTTACCAGAGTCAAATGGGTGCCATTGTAAACGCTAGCCGGATCGGGTGCTGCTGGAGCCCCTGAGAAGTTTAAGCTGACAAGCACATGGTTGTTATCAGGAAGAAAATTTCCACTTTGGATCTGGGAGGATTTGAGCAGACATCCGGTCCGGTGAGGGCTGACTTCCGGAGTACAAGAACCCTCTTTACTGTCGGCGACAGGAGGCAAGGGAAGCTCGGTGACAACAATAGGCTCTGGTACGGGCGGCTTTAAGATTTGCTGGTTGGTGTCTCTGTTGCGATGGTGTACCCCGGCAACACTAGAAATGACGCCCAGAAAAGCTGTGGTACTTGCAACAACATGCATTTTGGACGATGTGATGGATGTTGAACACCAAACAGCAGGAAGTTGGCCATATTTTATAATCTGGGATGTGGAAACAATCGGCCACCACTTCTTCCGGTCAGCAGGGTTCCGATCCACAGGGGAAAGCTCTTCTCTAGGGTCTAAACATACTTCTAGGTCTAAGTATACGTGTATAGCAGACAGCAGATGAATTCGGCTACCCCGGGTTCTGAGTGGTCGATCGTTGCTGTATGTGGCAAACTGATGTCTATCGTATCCGTATTCTTTTCCCATCATGGCGGCCGTCCGTATTCTATACTAAAAGAGGCAGCGTTTACGCAGCTGAATACCTGGCAAACAGAAACACTCCGATGATCTGCAGGATTGTCACCGCTTCATTTCTGATGCATGCAACAGTGTTCAATTGTCAGAGTAGTGCTAAATTAATTATAATATGGCTAGACACCTTTTAAGCCATACAGACCGACGTGCAGACGCCAACTCCATATTGCTTCCGCATCTGGCGGTAGACTGAAATGCGCACAAAAGAATGTTTTACCGTACATCTTCACATGCTTTGGAATTCTCCAGAATGACGTTATCAGAGCTGCAGTTGATCCCTGGTTGACCTGACTAAGACGTCCTATAGGAATTGGTGCCTGAAGAGGGTTCTCATCTACCTAGTCTTACAATGGAGGAATGCGGGCACCCGGGATGTGTTACTTAAAGTATAGCATATATGTACACATTCTAGAAGAACCTCTTCGGATGATTACTGGATGGCAACCATTCTAATGCCAGTATTTTCGAATTGGCTCCTGTATGAGCTGCCAAGCCTGCTCCATCGCTTGGGCTACATTCTCAGGAAGAGGCCCCTTCTCTGAATCAGTCAAGTTACTTTCTAACTGCTTGACACTGCTCGCTCCGATAATCAAGGCATCGCCGTACTGTTTATCCAAGACAGTGTGATGTACCAGCCAGCGGTAAGCGCACTCAGCAATGGTGAGATCGTGCTTTTGAGCAGCTGCCCGGATAATCTCCAGGGCTGCGAAGGTAGTCTTGTTCCAGTAGCGGGAACTCATCGTAGAGCTCTGTTTATTGTTGGGATCGTACCGTGTCCCAGAGTCGAAGGAGGTGGTTCCAAGATGGTAACGACCGGTCAGTAGGCCACCTGCCAAGGGTTGAAAGGCATATAAGGCAATATTGTAATGCCGAAGACAGGGCAGCAACTCAGCCTCAATCGCTCTGTGAAGTGGGTTGTAGATGCCTTGGTAGACGGACGGACGAATCCAACCATGACGGTCGCAAATTTCACACATCTGGGCGACTTCCCAGGACATGAAATTACTGATTCCAAGACGTTTGAATTTGCCTTCACGGTGTAACCTGTCAACTTCTTGCATGGTGACTTCGAGTGGTGTGTTGCGGTCTGGCGCGTGAAGATACCAGAGATCCACACAGTCTGTGTTTAGCGCTTCGAGACTTCGGTTGAGTGCTCGCCGCAGATCGTCTGCTCCGAGAGTGTAAGTGTTAGGTCCAGCCCGCCAGTTTGCTGTTGGATATATTTTCGTGTGGATCCGTAAGTTCCTCTCCTGCCAACCGCTTTCTCCCAGGAGAGACTCGGAGGTGCCGTTGCCGTAGGCGCGGGAAGTGTCGATGTCACTGTGGCCATGTCGTTGGAAGACATCTAGAACGTCTCTAACTTCCTCAGGCGTGGTTTGTCGGCAGCCATCGAGCCCTGATAAACCGTCAATATCCAGTCATTCGTTGATGCACAGTGATGATAACGTACCTGCTTGGCCGACGGTCATAGCCCCAAAGACGATACTGATATTGGTGGATGCCATTGCACTGTTGATAATGACAATGCGGTTTTCCTGTACTTGTATAGATCGATCGGGTGCTTCTAACAGCAACAGTGAGCACAAGTGGGCAATTCCACTATATACCCTCAGTGGTTACTTCCGGTAACTCCGCGCAAATCTTAATTCCGTTGCTTGAAGTTCTGTCCAGGGCTTTTACGGACACGACCGAGATAGATATATACTCATACTCCACCCGAGAGATATACTTCTGAAAACCTGGACATGTAAACTTCTAGATTGTGGGTCTGTATCATTTAACGTGGTCAGCAAAATGCAGTAATCGGATTTTACATCGGAGTTAAGAGTCGTCTCTTCTCAGTTAAGAAGTCAACCACAACACTTACTGTTATAGAAAGTCTCACCATTCATCATTCATCACTATTTCTATATTACTAAGAACATGGTAAACATGCCTGAGCCGACGGTACCATCACTACCACCTCCCCGCCGAGTAGTGACCGGCCACAACACCAACGGTCAAGCAACAGTGGCCTTCGACTCCCATCTTACGCCCCAGTCTGTAGGAGATGGCACCAACTTGACGATACTGTGGTCAACGAGCGAGCACCCCGCAAATGTCAGTGGACCAGAAGATGCAGCTCCATCAGCTCCAAGCTGGCCACCCAAGGGCTCTGGAATCACCGCTTATGATATCCCCCCCAAAACAGAGGGAGTCTTCCATCGGTCTATCACGCTCGACTACGTAATAGTGGGCAAGGGAAGTGTTGTTCTGGGCCTGGAGGATGGCTCGAAAGTGACGTTGAATGAGGGCGATATGGTTGTCCAGCGAGCAACGATGCATGGTTGGAGCAACACAACCGAGCAGTGGGCACGGCTCTACAGTATGATGGTCCCGGCGCAGGCACCTATTGTGAACGGGGAAGAGCTTAAGGAGGATTGGCCTTTCTAAAACCATTTGCTTGCTTTGCTTATAGATATTTGATCTCTTATCCGAGAAATGGGTCTCTGCGCACTCGGCGAAACTGTCACTTGGACAATTTGGTCGATCTCGGATGCTGAACGAAATGTTTGTCTCTCAATATGTTACATTTGGTCACACTTGTCTTGGGGGGCCTTAATTCTGGCCATCTTGGTACAGTTATTCGATTTTCTCCTACGAGCGAACTCGAAGTCCATGATTATTCCTTGACTCTCCGCTACAGTGAAATTGGATGAGCTCAAACCACAGTTTGGTATTCTCTGATAGGCTATGGAGTATTATTTTAGCTTCATATCATCTGTTTAAGGCTTTTCTAATCGAACTCAATATTTTCACTTTTATTGTTGATAGAAAAAAGTACCATAAACATTGATTATTAACAGCAACAGCTAGCCCAATCCATAAAACACTACTTCAACAAACTAATACACAAATATAAAATCCTCGTTCTTGAGATCCGTCGTGTCCGAAAACCCCTTATCCTCAGTTTGATTCTGCTGAGGAGCGGCATTCGCATCCTCAAGTTCGACCGCCTTACCCACCTTCTGCTTGCTGAACATAGATTCATCCACTACCTGAGCCGATTTACCAAGATCCAGTCTCCGCTGCGCATGCTTCCGATTCAAGTAGATGAGGTACAGATTGGTTAGACTGGGACAGTAAGCTTCTGCGTCCAGCATATAATCACGAAACCTAAGGACTTACATCGCAAACACGCCCACAATCACGAACAAGATAAGGTTCGAGATCAATCCCGGACGGTATAAAGGAGCCTGAGATGTTGAGTAAAGCTGGGGACCGATCACCTGTTTATGATCAGCATGAAGATTTCAGACGAGAGGTAGGTTAAGACGAGCATACATTGCCGGCGCACATCCCGATCAGCACAACCGCCGACGTACACTTTCGTTTGGTGTCTCCAGCGGTATTTTGTGCTTCCCATGCGTATACCAGGGGAGTAATGCCTGCTAGGAAGGATACCTATTCTGATATTAGTCATGTCGATGAGATAGTTAAGTATGGGATGGGATTAAAGAAAGAAGCCCGCGTACCAAGTAATACCCGAAAAGAAGCACCCCCTTCTGCTCCCGGGGTACAACAATCATCAATAGTGTCCCGATAGCAGACACAATTGCAAACCCGACAATGACGAGTCCCTTGCGCTGAAACCGGGTGGCCAGCCAGCCGCCGCCTACGATGGCGATGACCTGGATTACCCCAAAGGGGATGTTGAAGAGAATGGTCTCGAACGAGCCGTATCCGAAGGATTTGATGATCAGGTTCCCGAACGTGCTGATACCACCGCTTGGGATTCTGGATGGTGTTAGCTTTGGAATTCCGTGGTTAATGGCTGGACATGATTCCACTAAGCACAGTCACGTACGAGATGGTGACGATCAGGAAAAACCAACACCAGGTTTTCATATCATACAGCGTCTCCCAGACATGGTCCCAACGCCACTCGCGGGAGACGACACCCATCTGATTTGCACGGAGTCGCTCCACAGCGATGACCTTCTCATGGTGATTGAGGCACTTGGCTTCCATGGGTGAGTCGGGCATGAAGATGAGGACAAGGAGTGAGAAGGCGACGGTGAGAAGCCCGCAGAACATGAAGATAATCTGGCACGGCTTAGTTGACATATCTCAAGCTACGTATATACTATCCAACCTTACCTGATAGGAATAGAGCGTGTCGCTGTGGATATGACCCAATCCGTATGTGAACAGACTTCCGACCTGCCAAATGCTTTGTCAGTGCCATTTCATTGCATCTGTAGATTGGGGACAGAAAACGTACGACGAATGTCACGCCGTTCATCCCATTCCAATAGGCTGTCCGCAGAGTCTGCTCGCCTCGTCTCCACCACATCTGCGTTACGGCCACGCATGAAGGCGCTGTTGTGTCTTGTTAGGATCTTGTCCCAGACAACAAGTTACTACTATATGCAGGGTAGCAACATACCTATCATCGCTTCGAACGCCCCCAAGGTAAACCTCAGTCCAAGCAAGCTAGGAAAGTCCGTACAAGCCGCCATGATGGCCAAAGAACTGCCCCACAAGAATATCGCCGATCCGATCAGTTTTCCTGTCGGAAGCTTGACAAGCAGCAGCGCTGCGATAGGCTGCATGACCAGCTGGGCCAGGTAAAGGATCGATCCCAGCCATGAGTATTGCTGTCCATGGAGGTTTGCATCCTCGACTAGTCCGAAAATGGAGACATAGGAGAGCGTGGATTTGTCGAGCTGTTGAAAGAAGTACGCTCCTAAAAGCAGAGGTAGTAAACGGCGATCGATTCGTTTTAGAACACCCTTCTCTTCTTCTGGTGTAAAGGTCCGTTCGCCCTCGTCGACCTCAGCAAGGAACCGCGCTGCCTTTTCCTTGCCCTGGTTCCGGGGTGCTTGCGGGTCTTCGACCGCGGTGATATCGTCGTGTGGTGTTTCTGCTGGACCTGCCATGATGCCTACTAGTAAATGTAGCTGTGGGGAATGACATTATCCTGGGAAAGAGTGTATTTATTCTGGCTTCGGATTCTAATATCCCGACACGAGCACAGTAGCTATTGATGGCCATGAACGTAATGACAACAATACATGGCCTCCTTTGGAATCGAAAGCCCAGTGGAGCTCTTCCCCAGACTCCAGACCCCAGATTTCCCCGCATCATATGCTGAGCCCCGATTCATGGAAAAATTGTCCATTTAGCCTGAACGAAGTCTGTGCGGGGAGTGCAGATCTAGCACCTCGGGGCATTGCAACCCGAGGACTTAAGAAGCAGCTATATCCTCCTTGACTCCAAGGTCCAACCGGTTGACACCTTTTGTTCGTCCAAGTTGTAACCTAGCCGATATAATGACCAATCTGAACGGAACAGAGCCCAAGATGAAACGATACGCCTTAATCGGAACCGGCGGCCGCGCCATGTTCTTTTATACGGCCATCGTGCGCGACTTCGGCAGCACCGCCCAGCTGGTCGCTTTCTGCGACACAAACAACACTCGCCTGGCTTACGCAAACAGTCGCATTGAGGCACTAGGCCACAGCGCCGTTCCTACCTATCTGGCCGCGGACTTCGACCGCATGATCGACGAGACTCGCCCGGACGAAATCATCGTGACCACGATCGACCGCACACACCATCAATACATCGTCCGCGCACTAGAACGTGGATGCAATGTTGTCACCGAGAAACCGATGACGATCGATGCGCCGCGGTGCCGACAGATCATCGGCGCCGTCGACCGCACCCAGAGACAGGTGCGAGTCACCTTCAACTACCGGTATGCACCGCATAACACCAAGATCGCGGAGCTGTTGAACGCGGGGGTGATCGGAGATGTCAACTCCGTGCATTTCGAGTGGATGTTGAATACCTCGCACGGGGCGGACTATTTCCGCCGTTGGCATCGCGATAAGCGCAACAGTGGCGGGTTGCTGGTGCATAAGTCTACGCATCACTTTGATCTGGTGAACTTCTGGTTGCGGACGAAGCCGGAGACGGTGGTTGCTATGGGCGATCTACGATTCTATGGGAAGGAAAATGCGGAGCGGCGGGGGGAAACGCGGTTTTACTCTCGGGCCCGGGGCAGTGATGTGGCTAAGGAGGATCCCTTTGCACTAGACCTGGAGGGCAATGAGCAGCTGAAGGCGCTCTACGCGGATGCTGAATGGGAGGACGGGTACTATCGCGACCAGAGTGTGTTTGGTGATGGCATCAATATTGAGGATACCATGGGGGTGATGGTGAGGTATCAGTCCGGGGCCGTGTTGACGTACAGTCTCACTGCGTATGCGCCCTGGGAGGGGTTTCGGGTGAACTTCAATGGGAGCAAGGGAAGGCTGGAGGTTGAGGTGGTGGAGCAGTCGTATGTGAACTCGGGAGGAGAGCAGGCTATGGAGGGCGCGCTGGAGAGTCGCACCATTCTCCTGCGGCCAATGCTGGGCAAGCCTGTGGAGATCGAGGTTCCAACGGGCCAAGGGGGCCATGGTGGTGGTGATCCCCAGTTGCTACAAGATCTCTTTGGCACCCGGTCCCCCGATCCGCTGAACAGAGCTGCGTCACATTTAGACGGGGCATGGTCGATTGCGACGGGTATTGCGGCAAATGAGTCAATGCGTACGGGGCAAGTAGTGCGTGTCAATGAGGTTCTGCAGTTGTAAGGGAGTTTCCAGCTGTGTAGCGACTTTATCACCTTGATTAATCAGTGTATCGGCATATGAAGCTGTTTCTCGTAGCTATCATTGTCATCAATGCATTCACTAGTTTATAATGGCAAGCGTGATACTAATTACCCACTTTATAATGTAGCTGCAAGTCACGGATATCCCTGGGATTTGTCAATAAGGCATATTATCTATACCACAGTCACCACAGAGCGACACGTGGGTCCGATACGTGACCTATTCATCAAGGCTGAAACATATCAATCTGCGGACTTACAATGTAGGTCAACAAGATACTACGAGTTGTTCCTATCTTCATGGCCCCAACAGTAAGTTCCCAACAATGCACCAACTGGATCTACTACAAATTCTGATATACTCAACTTGCAGGTGTGCAAAATACATGTTACTACAACCCGTCACACCAAATGCCCTACTTCTTGCACAAAGGTAACGCGCATCCTCGCGACCGTGAGATGCCCTATCTTTGCAGCAACGGGGCAAACCTGTCGGGAACCTAAGGGTGTATACCTCGGGAAAGCGATCGCATGGGGTAGTGTCTCGAGCACAAAGATGAAGGCTTCGCGGAGTATGATACTCGGTGACTCCGAGGCTTTTCAAGTGAGAAGATTAGCGAGATTTGTTATAATAATCGTCCATGTTCATCACTCGTGAGATATTTGGTATTCCTGTGCGGAATTTAACCACATAAGTTAACCCAATATGATGATCGATCTGTGGATGTGTTATGGAATTTTTCATCACTAAAGAGACTTCGGGTGTTGGAACTGGACATTCTTCCTCTATGTACAAGAGACTAAATAATAAATGGTAGTACTGAGAAGAGACATATAAGCTATAGTTGATATGGTCGAGTTGTTTTAGAGGGGATAGGAACGACACATAAGGTGTCAAAAAAAGTCTTCAATATTTAGAAGATTGTTCTACTACTATTTGAGAACTCTGGCTATGATCTTATTCTTATGAGATATTCAGTCATTTTACGTCTATTTAAGTTGAATACAACCCCCGATGCAACCCATCAGTATCCAGTGCACTCAAAACCACCTTTCCCTATCTCCATTGTGGCTCAGGAACAATCCGCTACTTTCAGCATCCAGACGTTCAATCACCTGGAGGCTCTTTCGAACACTCTCCTCAGGCTGAATCTGCCCCTTGAGTTCAGGCTCGACTGCCTGAAACTGCTTTAGCATGAATCTATCCGCTTGTACCACCTGAGTGGGTTTCTCTCCTGTGATGATATTAGTGTCCACCATTGCTGCAGCAAGGCAAAAGAAAACATACCCTCCGATGTATCAACCCACCCAGGGCTCAAAGCCAACACCTTGATACCTCTAGGCGCAAGTTCTGCTGCGTACTTGGCGACTTGGACATTCATGCCGGCTTTTGCGATAGAATACGCGACAACATAACTGATACCAGTCTTATTGATAAGATCCAAATCCGCCATGCCGCTAGAGATGTGCACAATCTTCTTCTGGACGCCCTTCTCAATCAGAGGAAGGAAGGCGTTTGTCGTCCATAGACCGCCGTAGATGCCCGTACTGAGTGCTGGATCGAAAATTGTCCGAATGGCTTGAGCATCAAAGGGCATCTGGGTCGGGTTGAAGGACATGGTGGCCCCATCAACGGCGTTGGAGTTGTGGATAAGCACGTCTAGCTTCCCACCGGTGATGGCGGCTGCAGCCGAGGCAGCCTCGAGAATGGACTTTGGGTCCGTCACATCACCCTTGATAACGTGCACGTTAGGGTGCTTGGAGGCGAGCTCAGATATATTGGGCGATTTTGGGTCTCGCACAATAGCCAGGACCGTGTTGGTCGTATCGGCAGCGAGTTGACGCACGAACTCGCGGCCGATGCCCTTGGAGGCTCCGGTGATGGCATATGAAGACATTCTTGATTTGTATTCAAGGTAATTATTTATTCCAGTGATAAATGAATTGATCTAGTACTAATGCCGTTGTGATATTCCTACGATATACTTCCTATATTTATATACATTCGGCGGATTACAAACCGTTCCCGACCGGAGGATCCGATTTTCCCGGTCCAACGGTTCATCGGCCGTCAGTCACAATCCGTCGCCCGCTCCGTTTCCTCCCCACCTCCTTACGCGACATCATGAACGCCACAATCCCTGCGGTCAAGAGGAGGGCATGTGTGGCGTGTACGGCTGCCAAGGCGAAATGCACGCCGCAGGGTATCAACCTGTGTCAACGGTGCACTCGTTTGGGCAAGTCGTGCACATACCTTGACCTTCCGCAGACGAAGCGGAAGCACAAGGCTGCACCAAGGTAATCCTTCCCAACACACATGGTATTTGTCCTATTAACTATCGATGCAGCCGTATGGATGTGCTAGAGAAGAAGGTCGACAAACTGATGTCGCAGCTGGCTGCCTTGACCCGACAGAGCGGGCAGACATCGCCGGATACTTCTAATCCGCTCACCAACGACTTGGGCTCATCTCGTGATTCCGAGCAGGATTCGAGCGACATTGCCGCGCTGATAGATGCTGCTCAAGACCCGTCCCACGGCCTCGATCCGCCGACCAGCTCTGCTCTGGAGGGCCAGCCGTCTATTGTAGATCGAGGGCTGCTGAGTGAAGCCGAGGCCGAACGCTTGGTTTCGATCTTCAAGCTTGAATTAGTGCCCAAGTTTCCCTGTGTATTGATTGCACACGATGAGGCGGCCGCTCGCCTCAGGGACCGAGAGCCTTTTCTCTTTTTGTGCGTCGTGGCCGCGGCCATGGGCAGTGCCCACCCTCTGCGCAAAACGGTCGCCGAGGAGATCATGAAGCACGTTACGTCGAGGATTGTGGTACGGTCTGAGAGGAACCTCGAGTTGCTCCGTGGTCTGCTGGTTTACAGTGCGTGGTACTCATATCCTGCAGAGCGATATCACCCGCGACTTTTGCTATTGATTCAGTTTTGTGGTTCTATTTTGTATGATTTGGGACTTCACAGAAAACCTAGTCTAAGTGTGGATGAGCAGCGGGCACTGCTGGGGACGTATTGGATGTCGGTTGGGTGAGGGTGTCTGCGCTGGTTGACGCGCTCCGGCTGACTCTCTATTAGTTTCTCTGGCACACTCGGTCGGCCGGTGATCCTGAAGCATGATCGTCGAGTCGATGAATGTATTGAGAGTATGACATCTACTGAGTATCTGTCAGATCGGTGGATTGCGCCTTTTAGCCACCTACAGTCTTTCTCGGCAACTATAGATGAAGTTTACGCTTCCATGCAAGCAAGTGGTGGAGGAGCGCTCGTGCAGGTTACGCGCGGCTCGCTGCAGCGGCAATTTGATAGCATGAGGACACATGTAGAAAAAGATCTCTTGAGCTGCCCTTCGTCAACAGGTGTGTATTGGATCCAAAGTGGTTGATGAAGATTGACCGTCCGCTGCAGAGAATGCCATACGCCTTGAAATCAAATATACGGAAATACGGCTGGAGGAGTTATCTCTTCGAGAGGAACTGTGGACTGCAGAGCCTGCCAGCGCAGTCCGGACAACCATGCTGATGGGTATAATCCAGCGAAGCAAGGAGCTCATTCAAACGAGCACAAACCTACCAGCGTCGGAGATTGCTCACATGACAATAACCACAAGTGCTCGTATATGTGCTGCAGTGGGCTACATACCCACTGCAATATTCACCCTTCTCAAGCTTATCACTGGCTCTACAGACCCTCCCATGGATGCTCAGGTGCAGGCCGTTGTTGACGCGGCAGACTATCCCAACCTTGTCACGGAGCTGGCCAACGTACTGGAGACGAAATTTGAGGGAATGTCTGCTGCAGACAAAGAGGCGGATATTGTGGGGAGCCTTTGCTCTAAAATGCGACTACTAGCACGTTGCTATCCATATCAAATCAGGGCGATTGTTGGAAATGCGCCGTCCCAGGACGGAAGACAGGATACGTCCATGATGGCAGCACACGGCAATGAGGTTGCTATAACCCCTCAAGCCTGGCCATCTATCTACAGTGATCTGGGCGACATACTCCCTGTCAACGACATCCAGTGGGATTCTCTATTGAGCAATTTCACTGGGTTTAGCTAGCATAGCTGATACCTCTATGAATTTTGGTACAAGATAGTTGATAGACTAATACATAGTTTCATGACAGATGATTGAGCCTTCGTAAACACGCCTGCCTAGTTTAGATACATAAAATTTACTGCAGTGAATTGTTAACACACATCTTGTGAGGGACAAGACAATGACCAGGTGCAACAGCTTTGGAAGTTGGCCGTCAATCCATGATACCGAACTGTAAACAAACCATGTTTCCAGTTTTGAGAAACATGACATGGAAAAGGTGGGCATATTCGTCAAACTTGACCAAAACATGAAGGATTTAAGGCCTGCAAAGGTTGTATCAGGGCCTTTTGGAATCCACAGTTATGAACCTCAGACCAATGTGTGAGGAGGATACTCGGGAACGGGTTTTCGGGTAGGGGGCCGGGTGGACGGAGTTTCCGGCTCAAGGTGGCGGATGATTGTCAACGCACTGTGGAGATAGAATCCACTAGTCGCATTGATCAGGACCATGATGGGGCAAAAGACGGGCTCTGGAAATCGGGCTTATGTGTCAATCCCGCGGGAAACCATTGAGACGGGATACGTACCCCTATCACTACCGGGAGTGAGAGCTCTCCTCTCCTCCGGTGTCCAAAATTGTCATCTATATCACCCGCACTCTCGTGGTACTTTCCTTACTGTTTTAATGGCACGGACAGAACATTAGCCGTGAATTTAATACGGCTGAGCGGACGGCAAGCCCTGTTCTCCACACCCTATAGCCGTGGGTACCAATATCGGCAATGAATAATATACTCATAGTTCAATTCGAGCGCCGCTTTGTAGTCGCCCGACTAGGTGAATCAGGCAGATCGATAACTAGCTGTAAGGGAAATCATTCTTTAATTGTGATACATAGAAATAATGTACGTTCTTCTTACGCACAAATGATTTATTGGTTCCCTTAGCTGGTTTCAGCATATCTGATTTGTGTAGGTTGGGAAATGCTCTTCTGTTTACTCCTGAGTCCTTAGGGATACAGTTTTGATAGGAAAAGTACCAAATTGTATGCCAATTCAAAGATTGAAGAAAATAAATCAAATCTTATGGTCTCAACGAAAACTTTCCAGCTGTTGAACACAAAACGTCACTAAACTAGAGACTCATACAGTCAAGATCAACACAGGGCTTCCATTCGACAGATTACGAGAGACCTTCTGGAGCCCATTCCCTTGTTGCAAGGGGTCTCCATCAAGGTTGTCCAGCAATACGATCTATGAGTTGGCCCGGAAGGACGGCTTGATCAAGGACATAGTAAAAAAAAGAACACGTGCTTCAAGCATACTATACTGCCGATAATTTGCGCAAGGCCAACCGACCTCGGGAGATATACGAGGATGACGAACGAGATTACGCTTAGCTGATGTATAGAGATATGACGTGATGGCACATACCCACATTGCGCAAGATGCGTCAGAACCATCCTGTCATCCGCATTGGGTCCTGCTCTCTTGCATATGGTGACCTATGGCAACCCGATACACATATGGTCATATCCTCCACCAAATAGAAGCCGGGGAACAGCTCAATCTAGGTAACGTGATTGATAAGCATGACCATACATGCCAAAGAAACATAGTTTCCAGTGCGTTTGTCTGCCTCTAAGATGTGGATGGTGCAAGTTTAGAGTGGCGGAAATGGTGATTAGTTTATTAAGGCGCGTGACTGGGATTGCATCCGCCACTGTCAGAGAACCCTAAGGCAGCGGACCTTTCGGCCGGATCTTGACTATTGCGCTTGGGTATATTCTGTCACTAATGGTGCAATAGCTCATGACAGGTGGAGATTATTTGTCACTACCTCGAAGTGACCTTGTCCCTGTGGAAGTGACGACTGTAGCCTAAGCCAAGTGCATTTCCGCGGTTGTCATGTCCCAAAGACTGCTCATGCTAGTATCAACAAATGTCTTTGTCACTATCTGTATGGAGATAAGAGTGATGACTTGTTTCGGTCTCTCATGCAAAGCAGATATGGCGAGCTGAACAGTTTAGCCCTCGAAGAAAGAAATACCGGATCCACAGTTATGCACGTGGCTATACTACAACCGCCATTGCCCTGAATAACAATTTGTTTTGGCTACCGAGAACCCGGAATGGTCTAGATGTTTACTGGAAGAGGTCAATGAAGATCTTACTCCAGGGGATATTATGGCGCCTTTCGAGAAACGCGAGAAGTCTTCCTTACCTGCGTGTCTATTTGAATGAGAACCTTTGGATTACGCCGCCGCTCACTCTCGACTTGCCTAGATGGACACCACCCACAGTGGCGCTTATAGTCGGAAAGTCTGTTCCTGGCTATACTATAGTACCGATGTCATCTTATGTTGTAGAATTTATCAGCGCGGAAAAGTTTAAAGCCGACCGCCGGCCGTAGTAAAGGGTGACAAGACACTCAATTCTATTTTCTAGCATTTAGTATTGATGCCAGGGGGTGTATTAGCCGGCCTCACCCTAGCTGGAGCAGGCAGTCATGGTGGCAAGTGTCATTCACTGATATACATTTGCCCTTCCAGATTCGGATTCGACGAGACCGTGGAGTTGTCGGGGCGTTTGCTACTGAAGATATGGAGGAGGTCCGTCACACAAGCCACAGATACAAACTTGATGTTAATAGAACTAGAACATGGGCTCGAATGGGCTGGAGTGAAAGCAATCCTGACAGTGTCCGTCCACCTAAGACAATCCATACTCCAGGCGAATCAAATGACGATGCTCCGGGATTTGCAGAAAGCTACCTTTAGATACCGTACTGAGCAATGTAGTAAGCCCAAACCTTAACGGTGAATCTGACATCAGCGACTATTAGAAATGCAAAGCAAAGCCTCTCCTCCTTCGCTCGCGATTTTGAGTTCTGGTAGATGGTTACCTACTGCTATCCTGCTGACCATCGACAAACCCTAAGCTTATCAACTTGATCTAGGAGACGCTAGTTTTCAATTTACTTTTTCGTAACCAGGCGGTCTGGGCCATCCATTCCTGGGCTGTTCTCGAACTGATAAACCATGGTTGTCCACTGTAGGATCCATCCGTTCGGTTTGACCCAAACTTCCCCAGCAAATCTCGTCTCTCTACCTGGAGACCCCGCATGCTAACCGCCACTCCATTATTCAAGTAGGGAAATAGATAGAATGCTATACCACGAATCATTTCTCCTTACCAGAACATTGGACTTGGCGAGACCCTGCCTCGACTCCAGTCACACACCAAGACCCAAGGTTCCATATACCAAACCTAGCAAAAGTATTTCTATCGCTGTTCGTCTATACTTGGAACCAATCGGATGGTCCCGATAGTCTGTAATATCTGGGTGAACCTGAAGTGCTTGGTTTATTTGGCTGGTGGAAGAGTTTCGATAAGAAATATAAGACCTGTTTCCTAATGCGGTAGCCTCAGATGTGGTTCAGCCTGTGACTAATCGTAATATCATTGTTCTTGCCCGGCGACTGATAGTACGTAGCTCTAAAATAGGCTTTATAATATAGGGCCAGAAGAGACCGAAGACCGACAGGGGCGTCTGTGCATATTAAGGGGCTTGAGAGGCAATATCATGATGTCTATCACAGTGAAAACCGGACATGTCGCAAGCTCCTACTATCATATACTTATTACTTCAACCAGCCTTGCAAACCACCTCCTTCATCCAAATACACTCCCATATACTTCATGCCAGCAAAGATGACTCTGACAATCGCGTGCTTCCCTAGGGAAGTACCGACATTCGACAATGTGTTGAATGACAAAGCACCTTATCCATACAGTCTAAAGTCCTTCAGAGACTACGCATCACAAAACCATTGTTCCGAGCCCCTGGAATTTCTGGAAGAGCTTAAACGATACAAACAAAAATATCGCTCTGCCCTTGGCTTGGACGGCTCCCGTCGCTCCTCTCGTCCATCATTAACACCACAGCTGCTTCTGGCCTGGAGAAATATATTATCTGTCTATATCATGCCTGGATCTTCACAGGAGCTTAATTTATCGACGGAGGAGCGGGACTCTCTACTTCAATATAATGACACATCGTTTCCACCATCACCCTGCTTGATTGACGAAGCAGTAACACGCATATCCCAGTCATTTGAGTCATCTATCTTTCTTCCCTACCTTACCAGCCGGGCCTTGCTAGTTCATGCAACCACTTCGGAGGATACACATCTCGAAGAGGACGAGGTGGGCATGTTCTATGATAAGTTGGCCATATCAACAACAGAATCAGACATGACAGATGATTCAAGAGAGATACTAAGGGCAACACCCCACATGGATCAGAAAGGTTGGAGAGAGGGCAAGAATGTGGTATTCAAGAAGTTACTATCCTTTCTTTCCCAGCCAACTAGATCCATGCGAGCATATCAAAGGACCTCTCAGGCTTCTTCTCGGAATGGGGGCTGATGATCCAAACTCTGACTGTTGTGGCCATGACCCTCTACTTCTTTGTATATATTTAATCAGCACTATAATGTCTTACGAATAGAATGCCCAGACCATGAATCATTAAGTGATTATGATATTTATTGAATAAAGCTATTCTATACCTGCGTAACGCCTACTATCCCATTCCCATAACCACTACTAGAATTAAGCCTCGCCGCCGCTACCGCCAATTCTCTCTCCGTCGGCTTATTCACAATAGTCAAGTATAAAACATTCTACATTCAAACACATTAGCACCAATTCATACACCTGGAAAAGCCACGCTTACCTTCCTGATATTCCTCTGCTTTCCTTGTGCTTCTTGTCTCCGCTCCCGGAACTCCTCGAACCGCGGCGCAAATTGCTCATCGCATTGTCGAATCTGTCTGTCGATTTCCCATCGAGACTGGTTCTGACTGCGAATGCTGTCCATCTGCTGATAATACTGCTCCATGACTCGCTGCTCTTCTTCTTCGACCCGCCGCAGGGCCTTGCGCCTTCGTGTCTCCGGATCAGGGGTCAGCACACCACCGGAGAGCAGTCCAATGAGACCCCCGTTCGTGGCGGGGTGATTAGGATCGAGATAGCGGTTTTTGAAGCCGCGGGTCAGCGGGACGTTAAGAATATCGCCTGAATTCTCGGCTGTCTGAATACAAACCGTTAATAGTTGTCTTCTTCAACCACGCCAACGAACACAAAAAGAAGACAGCAAGACTCACGTATTGCGCACGGGCCCTCCGATCCAAGTAATCGTTGAACGTATCGAGCGCCCTTTTGACCTTCTTCGATCGCTTGATTTTCTCCGTGGGCTCCGGCGGACCTACATCGGACAGGAGCTCTTTATGCTGACGCCGATCATCAATATACATCAAGGGCGCAACAGCAGAGGGGAGATTACGAGCGCCTTGTGATGTTCCCGAGACAGGATCTCGTACCCAGCTGCGCGAGGCCAGGGATCCAAGCCGATTGAGCTGGCTCGATAGTGGCTGCGACGAGCGAGACTCAGCTGTGTCGTATGTTTCCGGCTCGTAGCTCATGATCATGCAGAAGAGGCCGCGAGGGCCGAACAGTTCTTGATTATATTGATCGAGGACAGCATTGGTTCTGCACGTTGCAATTAGTCGCATGCCTGATGAATGTTCTGGATTGCCCTTACTTGTGTCTGACATGGCCTTTGTTTGCGATGTAAGCACCGGCCTGCACGGCAGTTGCAACGCCCATCACGATCATCTCCGGGGTGAATCCGACGCCGAACGAGACCACTTGTACGCCTGCTAGGAACTTATTTCCTTGTACAGCTGTATTGCATTCATCTAGGAATTTTAAGAATGTCATGCGATCGATGCCGCATGCCTCTAGTGACGGGGCATAGGCGGCGATGAACCCGCGCTCCCTGGATCCTGGTCGTTGCTGTGGAATTACAATTGGGAGTGGCAGAGGACCGCAGTTTGTCGTGAGTTGGGGAGAGGGATAGTCTTCCTCCTGGTATGTGTAGTCTGCCTCATAGGAGGTTGTATAGTATGAGCTGCCGGGCATGATGGACGATGGAAAGAGTGATGGAGTGTAGATATCATCTCAAGAAAACCGGTCTCGCCCTCCATATTTATAACTAAACTGCCCAGCTACTCAGCTTTCAGCCCTGGCATCGACCATCAAAGATAAATAAGCCTCATCCGCTCCTACGTGGCGGAGCTTAGCATGCATTGACTTCAAAGTCAACTCTGTATAGGGCTTCGTGTCTTCAATTGGTCAGCATCATGCATACCTGTTCGGGTAGTTCTTCCACGGCGCTATACCACATAGGGTCTAGCCTTCTTTGCCCTATTCTCTCACTGAAGGAGTGCATCTGTTGCTGCTTGATATTGTTTGGAGTTATATATCGCCGTCATGGGAAGGCATCGGTCGATAATTATTGGCGTAGAATATAGTGGTGATGACTACATCAAGTCCAGGACCAAGCTTTGAGAGCAGTGGACCTTCACGATCTTCTGTGATGTTGTCACATACTTTCGGTGTAATTTCGATTGAATGATTGTCTCAGTGATTACTAGGTAGTATTATTATCTGGCATACTCATGATACATATCGCGAAATGATAAGTATAGACAATGTACCGGACGTGTGTCAATAATCGCATACAGATTCCCGTTGATTGGTCATCAGAAGTAAGCGACCAAGCTTTTAAGTGAGTCTTGGGGAAAAGGCTTGGTGCCAGCACCTAGCATGACAGGACGAGTAAGGACCCCAATAGACCCGCTTCACTAGGTACCAGTGGTATTCCTTTGCAAAGCTGGTAGGAACAACATATTACAGCCGCACGACGAACTGCTTTCCTCTTCCGTCTCCTGTTGCCGGCCCCAGTTTTTACCCCGCGATTTCAGGCAACCATGGTGTATTGTGGACGGCCTTCCACCAGCTGCGAGAACTGCCGGGCCAAGAAGAGACGAGTACGTCGGCTTTCTATTTCTGGCAATATTGACTCAATCTGGGGCTCCTTCTTTCCATCTCACGTTAAGTGACACTAACAGTGGCTCGGATAATGGGTAATAGTGCGACAAGGCTGTCCCCGGATGTGGTCAATGTCGACGTATGGGACAGCAATGTCCTGGCTATCGAGACCCCGCGAGCCTTCTCTTTCGAGACGAGAGCAGCCAGATCGGCGACAAAGTGCGGGCAAGAATCACGAAACGTGACACTTCTCGGGCACGTACTCCAGGCCGGTCGCAGTGTGCAGGATCACAAGTGCAGCTAGAGCAGGGATTACTTAATGAAGACCCTCTACTCACTTGCCATAGTCAGAGTATAGTGGGGAGCAAT
Source organism: Aspergillus nomiae NRRL 13137 (assembly GCF_001204775.2). NCBI lineage: Eukaryota > Fungi > Ascomycota > Eurotiomycetes > Eurotiales > Aspergillaceae > Aspergillus > Aspergillus nomiae. The sequence continues at coordinate 269,825 of NW_015378062.1, forward strand.
GCCCTACAAGTGAATAGCAACCCCCTGGATGCTAACAATGAGAATCCGTGCTCGTTGGAGCGCAGTAGCTCCTCGTCCTGTCCAGGGTTGGGGAGTGAACATGTAGGGAACGGCGAGGAAGACGGGGAAGACTCTGATAATCAGAGAGCGATTTCCTCACCGTTTACCCTGCCTCTCGATATGATCGCGTTGAACTATTTCCTAGCAAACTACGTCGTGCGACAATCTCCACCCTCATCTGGTTTTCTTGACTACGTACCCAGCATTCTCACATTAGACGATGACAATGAGATCCTGCAGGGAGCCATTCTAGCCGTGGGTTTGGCTGGATTGGCCCATAGCACTCGTCAGGCCGATCTACGGAGTAGGTCAAGGGTCATGTATACGAGAACCATCAAACGAATGAACCAAGCTCTGTCAGACCCGCCGACGGCACGCCGGCATAGCACCATCGTCACAGTTCTGATTTTGTCCCTCTATGAATTCGGCGAATCATCACTTAATGGATGGGATCGGCATATCCAGGGTGCGACCTTACTGCTAGGGCTGCGCGGCAAGGCCCAATTTACCACTCCCATTGGCCTCCAGATATTCAAGGACATCTTCAGCCATCTTTTGATAAATTGTCTGCGCATGGGAAGTGCCATCCCCGCACCCCTCCGGATGATCCGTGCCGAGGCTTCCAAAGCAATTAGTGCCTCTGACCCCTACTGGGTTGCCAGTAGCGGTCTCGTGGACATCATGGATCTCTATTCCCAGATAGCCCCCGGAGGCTATGATTTCATCCATGGTAGGGAGGTCGATAGTAGTGGAACTAGCACCGCAGAAAGGCAATTGCCTATCGACGAGCTAGAGCGGTACCTATCGCAGGCTCTGGATATTGACCACCGACTTGAGAGTCGGTTCTCGGAATGTTCACCTGAGTGGCAGTTCACTGTCGTGCAACTCGCTAGTCCGGACCCTACCCGGGTCATGGTGACGTCTACCATAGCTTTCATGATGCCGGGGTTGTCGGCGTTTGGAATGATATGCGTACCTGCCGCGTCTTGGCCAATCACGCCATCTGCCATCTTCTACTACGAGGAGCCAAGTCGGACCCCAGTTGGTTCTTTTCTAGAAATTACAGCGATCAGCTACAGGAGACCAGTCGAACGATGAGGCAGATTCGCGATGACATCCTGGCCTCCGTGCCCCAGCAGATGAGCTACTTCCCTTTCCCTGCCCAGGAGCAAGTGCAACCAGTGAACCTGGGGCAGTATTTCAACCAAGTGACGATATCAGGCTCCAAACTGTCGGCTCTTTCGACTACAACTGTCAACGGCTTCAGCTTTGAGCAATCTACGTATACCGGCGCAGGAGTCGGTGCGTATTTTGCCAGCTGGATGCTCTTGCTTGCCGGCTGTATGCACACCAACTCGGAGGATACGCGACAATGGATAGTAACACAGCTACGACGCATCGGTCTGCAATCAGGTCTGGCTCAAGCCAACTTCTTTGCCACTTGCGTTGAGTCAAGTACAGTCCGGCCGCCGCTGAGTACCTAGCATGGAGTCTACTTTGGTTGGTGGTCATGAAAAAAACTCCAACTTAGCATGATTCTCTTTGTGATTGTGCATTATGTTTCGGTTTCCATCACTTTCTGAAGACAAGGTATATGCTAAAGCATGATATTAATAAACCAATGGATCTGAACGGCATGCAAATTGAACAATGTGGGCAGTGTTCTGGGACTCCAGATCGTCCACTTCACTGGGCTCAGTAAATGCTGGATAAAACATACCACTGTTGTTAATTCTTTGTTAGGACTGTATAAGGAATGGCAAAGTGATATCAAGCCTCACCACGTAGTGTTGGTCATGAGGTTACCAAGACAGGAAAACAGTGTTGCAACATCGTGTTTGCCCGATTAGGTTAGAGTCATTCGATCACTGAACTAGCCCTATTATGGTATAGTTCCGTCAAGCCCTACTCAGCACCGTCACCATACAAATGGACCGTCTGCATTCGGCTGTGCTCTTTATCCAGTCGATGAAAGACTGAAGTTTCATTTACGGATGGGGACAGCATGGGCTCTTTGGAACAAAGCCTTGTCAGGCAAACACGACCCTAGCGAACTGTTTCCTGCAGAACTTCGCATCTTTCCCTTTACGGAATAGGATGCTCAGTGAGTAATCTCAGAGTATAGAATAAGGCAGAACTAGAGCAATGTTAGCTCGATCTTTCTTTGTCATATTCATAGAACCGCCACTGTGGGCCAGCTTAATGCCGCTATGTACACTGTCAAATGCAGTGGCTGGATTACTGGCTTCCCGCAGATGTATTTCATCCATCGGGTTCTTCCCCGACGGTGTTGAGGCTTAGCGATCAATGAAGACTTTGATAGTCAAAGGGAATCTGGCTGGTTTGTCTACGATAGGTCTAGATGCTGATAACTAGCTACCCCTTTGAAGCAACAAAGGGAAGAAAAGACAAAGACACTGTTTATGAGCGGACCCTTTATGACAGACCCCTTTGTTACGACGGGACACTCTATGATGGGAGTCACGGGACTCTTTTTCATGCTGAAGACCTCCGATAGAGGAGGTTGGACAAGCGTCTTTGCTCGCTAGGAATCATATCTCCACATAGATCACGGTTTACTCTCCTCCACAGACACCCGAGACGATTGTTTCCCTTTTGCTTCCCTTTGTGTACAGACCTTTGCAAACCAATGAACTTGTGAATAGTAACATACGGGTCTGAGCGCACATGGTGCGCTCTTGTCTCTGTTCTGTAGAATATCGCAGTGTAGAGTAGGGGAAGCTCCAGCATAAATACAGCCTGGAGAAGCGACCTCTTGTAGATGTAAAACCATCCATTCCAGGAACAGGCACTTACCCTTTCTATTTTAGCTGATATCCTTGATAGCACGTCAGCACTAGCTCGTATTCGGCCTTCAAGATGAGCGAAATTGCGCCAATCGCTTTCTATAAGAAGCGACCCCTTCCCTTGGAGGAAATCGCACCCCCCCAAACGTGTTCACGTATGAGCGAGTGATTCACCGACAGAAAACGCATCACATTGCCACCACGCCAGACATGTCTAGCCACATCGACAAGGCTCCGGAGGCTGAGGAGAAGCCTGAAGAAGAGGAAAAGGAAGAAGAAAAGTCAGAGGCAAGGGAGGAGGAGGAAACTGATGACGATGATGATCGAGAACCGATGTACGACAACACGGATTATGACCATGTACGCTTTGATCCAATATGGTATAGGGGTCAGGGCTACGCGGGAGACGAGATGCCCGTCGAGATAGCGGAGGAGCTTGGGGAGAATCAAAAATACGGTATGCAAGGGCAAAGACTTCCTTGCCAGGGATCATTGCTAACGTCTCATTAGCACGGTATCTCCAGATGGTCGGATCATCCCGGACGATCTTCCACATGTGCGGTCGGCCTGATGTGGTCCGGATGATCGACGACCCAGCCTATGTCATTGACGATGAGATTGTGGGTATCCCAATCGGGTGTATGCCTGTCTCGTTTCTGCTGTCCCGCTACCAGGAGGATGGCATCTTTCCCTGGGACCATATACCCGGGCTGCCAAGCGGAGCAGTGAGAAAATGCGTGATCCCTGCCTCGGTTACAGGCACTGTGGCAACGCAAGCGCTTGGGACACTATATCCCTTCTCGCGAACAGTGGCCAATGGTGAGGCCATCAAAGTTGTACGAGTCCCGCATAATCAAAAATTTGACAAATTTGAGAACGATGTAATGGCTCAATTCACGGATGGTCTTCTGCAGCGGAAGGATACGTTATTCCGAGGGCTGTCCCTGTTCGCTCTCGAGAGATCCTTGGCCTTCTTCCTCCCTGTTATAAGCTCGACCAATGCTGACAATGATTTTGGGCCGGGGATCTACACCACAGGAAGTCTGTGGACAGCCAAGAAATATGCAGGTATAGAAGGTGCCATCATGGTCTTTAGTACACCCGACGAGCGACGCCTAGTATGTTGGGAACCCACCGGTGATGATTGGAGACGATTGACCGCCAAGTGGATCGGCCTACCATCATCCCGTGCAGATGTCCCTCCGGAGTATCAGAGCGTGGATGTCATTAGAGGAGCCATGTCGGCGGATGGCCCCAGGGCACAGAGGCAGAACCGGCCTGCGAACCCAGAGGACACCAAGCAGACAGCTTTTGTCTCGTACCGCGGGTGTGAGAGCTTGAGACGCGAACTCAAAGCTATCATCTTCGTCGATTCCTCTAGATGAGGAAGTGGTATTGCTGACACCAGTGCGACTTTTATCGTCGGTGGGATTGTTGTTTTTAGGGAAATTGCTACCATCATAGATTAATTAGAGTAATGTTAGAAAAATGAAAGCTGTTGCTTTAGATCAATGTGTTCGTAGCTTTTGTCTTCAGAAACAAGGTCTGATCTAAATGGTTACGAGGCACGAGAAGGATTGACGACAATCTGCGTGAGATTGTTCCTTGAGTCCATTTTCATGGTAAGTCTCAACAGCCCAATCTATATTTTCCATACCGGCCCCCAATCCTAACAAGGCATACGTATACGCCAGGAACATCACCTCGTCTCTCACAACGTCTCATCCAAAACCATCAACCTCCTTAGCACCCTCAGGATCGAACACCAAAACCTCAATCTCAACACTCATCGCATCAGAACCAAGGCGACCAATCTGCACACAGGTCCAAGCGCGATGGCTGTCAGACATCCACTTCTTGAAGTTACGAACCATAGCGTCCTGCACTTCCTGGTCCAGGTAGACGTGGTAAGAGTTGTGTTGGGCCTTGAATGAGCCTTGGTATGTTGAAGTGTGGTAACTGCGTAAGAATGGAAGCATTGGTGAGTCAGTCAATCAAAAGAAAGTCGGCACCAACGATACCGTACTGACAGCGAGACATAGTAATGGAAACAAATCGAACGACTTAGTCTTGGGGAACACAAGTGCCGTAGGGTACTTGCCTCGATCAGCCCTGTCTAGCTCCTACACATCTGCGGAATATACATTCCTTAATATGCTCCTGTGGGGCTGGTTGTGGCCAGCAACCGATGTAAGATTATGTCCAGTCTCTATTAGTACTACTAAGTAGATAATAGCTTCTATATTATTATTTGCCTTGGTGGTTATGGATAATCCTGCACATGCGTACTGTGCCTAGTGATAAAAGGTCTTGTTTCATTCGGTACGAGAGATAGTATTCATATAATTATAAAGAACTTTCCCATGACAGATCATTGATACTGCTATCCATCTCATCATGCAGCCACAAAGGCAAATCGAACAGTCCAGGTATCTCCCCACCAGAGGCCAACGAGCCGTCATTCGCTAAGCCCGAGTTCGTCCACATCGACCAGTCAAGTCCAGAACCATTTTGACCCCATCCTCCTTCAGGTGGAACGATCGTGCCCTGACTGTATGCTTGACTCCAAGACGGCACGTATACCTCATCGGAAGCGGTGTTAACCTTCCCAGGAGGTGCTTGTTGTCCGCTGGCATCAGGGCCGTTTATCATTCGCACGAGACTACAATAGTACTTGCCAGCAGGTACCCACGATTCAGACAGCTCTTGGAGGGTTTTGAGACATGAATTCACATTGTCCATATCAATATCGCTCCTACCGCCATCCTGCATTCCTTGGGGATAAGGGTTAAGAAGTGCCAGGGCAGCGGAAAAACTGCAGTAGGTAGCCGTTATGGGGCTCTTCCGGAAGCTACCAAACACCTCCCGATATTGTTCGCCCAGTGAACCTATCCGTTTCGCGGCCTCAAGTTGAATGGTGGAGGTCTTTTGGGCGAGGCTATCAAGTGGTTGCTGTACCGCCTGTTGTGGGCTGGGAGAGCGTCGCGATCCAGGATCTACGAGATACGGCTTTGTGAGAAGAATAATGGCTGTGTTGTAGATCATGCATAGCGTGTAGGCCTGGGGGAATTTATTTGGTGTCCCCGATCTCACGGGCTTGAGTTCCGGTGGCAAGCCGTAACACCAGGTTTTGAGGGCAAGAAGACACGAGTCGAAGAAGCTTCGCTTTTGGCCTCCGTGGGCGAGTCTTTTGGGGGCGTACCTTGCATATGAATGTCAGGGAACCAATTAAGGTGTAAACCCAGAATTGAGTTTCATACTCACAGATTAAGATGAATCTTTTCTAGTATCTGGCTGAGAGCAATCAGGGATCTTTGGAAGTGAACTAGCAGAGTTGGGCTGACCGGAGTCGGGGTGCAGGGTTGATCAGGCTGATCGGTTGGACTAGGTAGGGACGGCAAGCCTACTACTCCTTGGAAGTCCTATGTAAACTTAGCAAGAGGATGAAGGTATCGTGACCGTAGTTCCCCGGCCGAAATAGGATAAAATGATATCTTACAAGCATAGTGCAGACCCGGCCTGTATAGCTGGCAGCCAACTTGTCGTCACAATATAACGACCAATATATCTGCCTCCGAAGTTCAGCTTCGGTCTCAGTGATACGATTGGGGCTGTTCAGTATGTTTGAATCCAAATGAAGTCCCATGTCCAGTACTAGTCGATTAGCCATACCCTGGCATAGCCAGCCAGCGGCATCATGGCCGAAAGCCTTGTTATGTCAGACTGTGTTAAACAAGAGACCTCGGCATACAGGGTGAACTCACCACATATGCCGTCCCCAGCACGGTGAGAGATTGTAGTGTTGTAATATTCGGGCGCTTGAGGTCTAGATACAGAAGCGCTTCCGCCATTTCGAGGAAGACACGGCCAGCTGTATTGGAATCCTCGGGGTCCGACCGCACCTCGACTCGATCGGAGTAGCGGGATGCAGAAGCGAGTATACAGTTGAGTAGCAACGGGCTGAAGTATCTGCCGTTATTTGCCTTACTCTCACGGAAAAGAGCTTCGTCTATAACTTGACAGAATGGACTTTGCCAAGTAAAATATAGTTCAAGTAGATGGGACTCGAGCTCTTCGGGAATCTGAGTCCCGTTGGAAAGTGCCTGGGTGTACATATTTGGCGCTTCAATATGGCGTTCGAGATTAGCATGTTCCAGAGACGCTGTATCGTAGCTATTAGCCGTAGGGTTCACATCCCCACTGTGGTTATGTGCACTTTAACCCACTATTACACCCTTGAAACGCGGTCCGGCCACTTGCCGAGCCGAAGTAACGAGCCTCGCCATAACTATCGAAATTAATGCAGTCATCTAGGTAAAGGGTGCCCTCGAAGGCAGTACAGAGCTGGTCAAAGGCAGAGGAAGAGCTGCCAGCAGTCAGTGAAGTGGTATTTGGGATCACGTTCTGTTCCAGTAACTGAGCCGCGGACGCATCAACATCGATAGAATGGAGCCAGAGTATCCGCTCCAGAATGTTTATCCGTGCCTGTAGCTGCCGGACATAAGCCTTCGGAGCTGTCCCCCGGCCGTCATCATCTGTAGTATAAATACAGGATAACTGGCGGTCAAGACATCGAGAGCACGATGGCTTATTACCGTCACACTATCGAGTATCAGCAGGCGGCAAGCAAGGGCCGTGAAACTCTCTGACTAGATAGAGAGATTGACCCACCTTTGCACGTCGTCGACGACACTCCTGACAAGCCCTTGAGGCATATCTGCTCCGCCCTCCCGTCTTCCCGGGGGCGGAGGGTAAATTCCGCCTTGGGCCTGATTTAGGGCTCGGGCCACTGACGCCCTTCGGCGAGGGATTGTTATCGGCCATGGTCATACCAGGCACCAGAAAGATCTTTGTTGAAAGGACGAGAAATCAAATAATGCCCGTGGTGTGAAAAGCGGGCCTCCAGATTTTCCGCCGAGTCCATTCATCCTCCAGCGGAATCTATATTCCGCCCCAGTTCCCCTGACGTCATGCATCCTGACAGAGCCCTAACAACTTGGCACCAGGACAGTAGTATCAATGATGAGGGGCTATTAGACAAAGCAGCTTCCACCAATTCAGTTTTGGAAGGTGTATCTACAGATCTTGTTATTCAACATTCTGAATACCACGTGACCGATACCCGCGGAGTACGCGGAGCCGCTAGCCACATCCGATGATAGTGACCCGCGGACGTTTACACCCCTTTTGGTGTTCATCTCATGTTCCTATCACAGCCGTCATCCAGTGAGAAGCCAAATCATGAAACGAAATCACAGTGGAGCCCCTGTAATGATGATACATCGGTGGAACCGACCACCTCTGTCGTGCAAATCTTGCCGGGAGAAAAAACGTCGATGTGATCGCAACCAGCCCTGCTCCAGTTGCGCGCAGAGACATATCGAGTGCGAATATGCCGGGCAAACTGACCATAACCAGCTATCTGGGAGACAGGGATCCGTAATAGCAACTGATCCCAACCGATTCCTGATGGCCCCCAGTCCGCCAGCTGCTCCGGGGACCTTGCAGGCAGTGCCTGCTTCTCTGTGAGTTGATCGTATTCCCTTGGTTGGCTTTGTCGCTAACTATGCCACGGAAGAAACGCGGAGGAGGTGTTGCATCGCCTCCAGAAGTTAGAAGAAGTGGTCTTCCACAACTCAAATAAGACAACCCATCTATCTTCGGTATACCCAGCAAACAACGTATGTGATTTCCCATGCATTGCTAGGGAAACGAATCGTAATATTTGAGACTTCATAGGAGGAACGGAACTCCCATATATGCTTTACCGCAGTTAATTCTCACGTTAGATCCTCTCAAAGTGAAAATTACCTGGACACAAGAAGTATAGCCGGACATCTCCCGCAAATAGATGAGGCTAGAGAGCTGTTCCGCCATTTCGCGGTAACTATTGGGCCGACGTTCGGAGTCCTCCATTTACCTTCTACGAAAGAGCTAATGGAAGATACATACCATACAATGCTGGAGGGCCAAGGGGTAGATGCTGCTAGGTTGCTATTATTTCTTAGTATATTTGCGGGCTCAGTACTTGCCTGGACACCCCAGCTTTTGGAGAATCTGAACACCACGCCAACAGAAGCACAGGCAGCTTTCAAGGTATACACACGACTCGCAATATCGATCTTAGATCATCCTCAGCCAATAGAGCCCTCCACTATTGCGCTCGCCGCTATGGTTACTTTGTCACATATAGCTGGCAACTCTGATGCGTACCCTTACAAACTTCCTTTAATCCGCTTCCGTTGCTTCACCATGGCACGCGCAATGCAGATCCATCGTTTAGACACTCCGAAAAGTCGTGAACAAAGAGAGCTGAAAGGTTACAACGCAATTGAACTCGAAGTCCAAAGACGGATCTGGTGGAACATGCTGGCAAGCGACTGGTGAGTCGAGTATACATTGAGCTTGACCAATCACTGACGAGCGAAGGCTAAACTCATTTTCTGGTGGTCCCCAGGAAGGGGCATACTTAATCCATCCAAAGCACATGATGGTTGATTATCCCACTAATATTGACGATGAACTCATTACACCAACAGCGATACTGCAGGACCATCCCTTATCCCAACCCTCCTCACTGTCCGCCTTTATCTACCGTGTGAAGTTGGCTACTCTTTGCCGTGAAGTTGTCGATGCGATGCCATCAATTTGGCTGGAGGCACAAGAGCCAGACTATGAAACCATCCTAGCACTAGACAGGAAGTTTCAAAACTTCCTAGGTGAACTTCCAATCTTCTTTCAACTAGACCCCGACAGCATTGAACAAAGCCAGTCAATATGTGAAAAGCGTCCCTATATCCCTGTCCAGCGAATCAGTCTCCATTTCAGTCTCCACGCGCGCCTCTGTCGGCTTCACCGACCTTACCACCTTGAAGGTGTGACAAACCCGAAATATTTCTATTCCCATCGGGTATGTATCCAGTCTGCACTGAAAGTCCTAGAGCTGCGACGCTTGATGGACGATGCGGGTGCACGGATCGGGTTGAAACCAGGACGCTTCTGGACGACAAACCAGCATGCCTTTCTCGCCGCCCTTATTCTAGCTACCGACGTTTCGTTTAAGCCTGAAGCACCAGATGCCGAGGCTCACAAGGCTAAAGTGCTTGCTGCTTATGAAACTCTCGAGAAGTCAAAGGAAGAGTCGAGTATCCTGGTAGAGACAATACAGAGAAATATGCAGACCCTCATGTCGACCCTCAATAAACAGCGGCCACAGCTCCTTGGTTCACAACCAGGAGGCCCTACGGAAATAGGTAAAGATACCCCTGTGTCAGCCGACGGAGCCCCTCAGAACCCTCAGCATTCGCGAGGTCTTCATGACACATCTTTCTCTAGTCATACAGCAGATACAGTGCAATCGCCAGAAAGCGAAGAACCAATCCTAGTTGGGGATGTGGCTCCCTGCAGGAATGTTCCACATGAGGCTGGAATCCAGGGGGAAGTATGGGACCAGCTGTGGTCTGACTTTCTAGCGGTCGCCCCAGAGCTCGAAATCCCGCAGTGGAACTCCCTGTTGGATGATATGGACTTCAACTTCGTTGAAAGCACACAAAAACAATAAATGGCTTGCCTTAGCTAAGATATTTGGTATCCGAGTGAACCAGACGGGCTTTCAGGTGGTCTCTTCCCCCAGCATACTCGCAATTGCGCCTGCTTGACCTGCGAAGCACTCCTGCACCTCCCATATACATGAGACTTTGCAGTAGTCGAGGGCTAGCGGCCAATCGCTGTTATGCATGGTGTGACAAGCTCATCGTCCCGTCGCGTAATTTAATATACTGGGCGTAGACTGTACAAAAGTCTTAGTGCTCGTCGGTTGAGTGAAAACCTGGTCAGCTCTCCATGGTTGGTTACACTCTGTGTGACAAACGTGTGCCATTGGGGTTGGTAATGACCGGTAGCAATTGCTTGCACTTAGTGTAAGCTAGGATATGATGAAACCTTGCCGACCAACTAGGCCACTGGGGCGCAGTGTGGGCGATCGCACCAACAATGTGTAGAGGACAAATACACCAACCCTTATTATCACTAACAGTTGCACGAAGTGCAGCCTTGTCCCCTCGGAGAATATCCCACAGGTAGATGCCCTAACACCTAGGCCACTTGAGCCTCGCGCTTGCGGCCTTCAAGCTCTCTCTCAAGGGAAATATGATAGGGTATGGTAGCTCAGAACCAAACAGGACGGTGCCAAATCCCATCGGACTGTTGCAAGCACAACACCTTGTTGGCCACCTTGCAGCACAAACCCACAGGTGATATGCCTGCGATATACTCAAACTTCTCGAAGTAAGGTGTTGCCAATGTATATAATCTCATCCAGAAACCTAACTGTTATGAGTTGTTCAAGTCCTTTCGTCTTTTTTCTCGGGAGCGACAGTGAAATATACTCGTCCAACGATCTGGTACGTTCTTATCTGGGAATGTGTGAGCTACTCTGCGAGCGATATAACGGTCGTCGCGGTTGCGGTCATACAGTGGCTAGGGACTACCAGCGTTGCCTCGCTGCTTTTCAGCGCCCACATCGACAGCTTTGCTTGCCACCAAGTGGCCGACTGCGTGATCTTGACCGTGTCATCGACATATGGAATGATTACTTAGACGGCCCATGTCCTGTTTGTAGGGGCGAAACGCCGCCGAGCTCGGAAGGCTCCGAGGTTATGTTCATCGTTTGAATTTCACGTAAGTAAATGAAATGGACTAGGAATCCAGTACTAACAACTCTGGACCGTAGTGTGTATCTGGGCTCTAGCAATAAGGACTGGGAACTTGGTGGAGGACAAGGACGGGGGATAATTTGGACCGGTCACACAAGAGCAGCCAATGGTATTGGGATACAAAGGGATATTCATGTTTCTAGCTACTATTGTCTAATTGTGGACTCCGCCGATCAATGGATTCTGTCTAACGTATCAATTTCGCTGGCCTTTCTTTGCTGATCCCCTACTGAGCAAACATTGGTCGCCGACAACATAAGAACAATGACTCCCCTCGTCAAACCGTACAAGCTTTTGTTCACACCCCTCCACTAAGCCAAGATGGACCAGCCGAAGCGAGTTATTCTACGCTTGCAAGAAGCAGACCTCGACGAAGCAGACCTCTATGAGCCAGTTCGACTCTATTTTGAAAAGAACGGTCGCTCAATCGAGGAGCTTGATACCAGCCGCCATTTCGTCCACATCCAACCCTCAAACTCTGATATACCGCAGATCGACCCCAAACTACATGTCGTGATTGATCTCGAGGCAGACAAGTACTCTGGCACACTCGGTCCCGATTTCCCCCACGAGCTATACCGTGTCCGTCGCGTTGATGGCAAGTTGTGCGTTGTTCCCCCCGGCATACCATTTTATACCAAGAATTCCCCTTTGATCTGATTGTTGGTCTAGAGTGATGTTTGGCTTCAAGCATGGACCCTGGTATGAGAACTTTATTCATAAAATTCGGTTGATTATAGACGACGTGTACCCATGGGGGAAAACAAAACGCGATCTCCGGTTTTCAGGTGGCACAGGTGCACAGGCCCTCGAAAAGCTAAAGTGACACGGAGTCGGCGCGAGAGAGGTCTCAAAAGCGTTGTTGGCTTGACGCCACATGGCGCTGCATTCTCATTGAGGTGCTTGGTGGCTGGATTAACGTGCAGTCTATTAGTCAATACACAAGGATCCACCTTATGATTTTGTTACAGAGCATACCTGACAGAGGATTATTGGTAACGGTCGTGCGGAGGCTTTCCTCTAAACAGGTTTTTTGATAGGAGAATTTGTTTGTATTCGTATCTCTACTTCCCCTGTCTAAGCGCTTTCACACATAAGCCTTGTTCAAGCACTCATCTCAATGCAGTAGCAAGATATCGCTGCGTGAATTAGAACTATTGAAAAGGAAGTAAACGCTACCCAAACCTTCACAAGCTGTTAAGTCAAATGCTGGCTATGAACATCCGCCACGAGTGCTTAGGCTTCTAGATTTCCTCTGTATCAATATCGTACGCCATATGCTTCTGTCCCCATCCCCACTTCTCCAACCCTAAAGCCCAAGAAGCCCAAAATGCCATCCCAACTAGTACTTCCTTTGACCACAAGCCCCAAGGCCCAGTCGTCTTCCGAACCCCCGCATTTCGGGCAGCGAGCTTGTAGATCTCGTTCACTCGGGGTCTCCTAATCTCATCGAATTTCTTGTACACCTCCGCCACGGGTCGACTTGGGTCTTCCAGTAAGCGAGCAAGCAGAAACGTGTCTTCCAACGCCATAGAGACGCCCTGTCCCGCATGGGGCTGCATCGCATGCGCCGCATCACCAAGAAGCACACAGCGACCCTTATACCAAGCACCGCCAAGAGGCAGTCGGTAGATCGGATAGAACTTTATAACGTCGGTGTCCTCAACGAGCTGTCTGAGTAAGTCTCCCCAGTCCCCATGCACTTTTTCCAAAATCTGATGCATATTCGATTTAAACCCATTTACCTCCTTCTGCCGATACACCTCCCAACCATCTCGACTATCCCCGCCATCCGGCAACGGGACCTCCTGCGACAAACCCCAGGCTACCTCATCGCCCGCTGCTGTGGCGAGCATCACCATGAACATCCCTTGCTCTGTCAACGTCGCACCGATCCCGGAAACCTGCCTTTCTGCAGCGGAAGGCAGCCTCGACGTGGGAACAAGCGAAGATAGTGCAGAAAGCCCAGAGTATTCAGGCCTCTGGTCGGGATCGACATATAGACGGCGCACACAAGAGTGGATACCATCGCACCCGATCAAGATGTCTGCTGTATCAGTACTACCGTCGGAAAACGTCACGGTCACGCCAGAATCGCCATTGTCGTCGATGGCAGTGAGCCGCTTGTTGAAATGGATTGGGATTTGAGCTTTGTACACTGCATCCAGAAGAACGTCCACAATATCCGTTCGCTTAATTCGGAGATATCCAAAGCCTGTCTGCGCTCGTGCGTAGCTGACCATATCCTCCTGCTCGCCTACAATCCCGCCTTGTGCGGAATGTATGACAAGGTTGCTCCGGCTGCTACCTCGCGCGTGGAGGGCTTCATAGACACCTAGACGGGAGAACAGTCGCAGACCATTAGGCATGATGCCGATTGCACCACCGAGTGTAGTCGGCTCAGGTCGGAGTTCATAGATGCTGCATTTTATGTTTGTGGTTTGGTGGAGACGCAGCGCAGTGGAGAGACCAGCAGGACCTCCCCCGATAATGATTGCCTGAGAGGTTAGTAAAGGGATAATTGGGCTTGCAAATGCAGACATACCTTCCGATGCTCAGACATTCTTTTTAAAATCTGTCTTCGTATTGGGAACTGTCCTGACCGAGTGTTCCTCAAATTCGCCCATGGTGCTTTAATACTTCGAAGTTGCGGAATGTCCGCGGCATGTCCGCGGTAGTAGCTACCATATACGGCTAGTAGGTCCGCAAACCAATAGTCTCACCCACGCAGCCTACGTACAACTGCTGACAATGCTATAAACCCCATGCCTAAACAGCTGGAGATACTCCAGGGTACATACTGGACTTAGCCATATGCGTCATGCGTAACATTGATCTATCCAGCCTTCTAAGTTCTAATCATGACCACTATCAGGTCAACCTATTTCTAGGTAGTACTGGACAAATGTTTCTTGCTTCTGTAACGCAGGGCCTGGTCAGTCTGCTCTCCTCCCTTTCCTGCTAATCTGTATATCAAGGTAGTAATGGGATTTTATCATTTGTATACAAGGTATGCATGGTTTAATAAGGCCGATCCCAATATCAGTTTGACATGCAGATGTCTGGTACGAACCTCAAGCTAGTCCCGAATAGGAAATGTGGCCTCAGGAACGGAGTCCTCCGCACCACTCAATCCGAGCTTTGGCATTTCCCTGGGCCAGTAAAATCTCTCTATGAGCTCCATCACCTCGTAAACTTCCGTTAATTCGTGTCTAGTGCTTTCACCGAAGTCATACTAAGTCATCTGTCACTGGTTGAGGTTAAAATGGTGGAAAATTCTTTTTCCCTCTCAACGGCCATCGAGAAGGATCTTGCCCTCAGAATGTTCCTTGCTGAGTTCTAGCAAGATACGCACTATCAAAATGATTCAAGTGCCGAGCGCTACGGCAGAGCGCCCCTCATCTCCAGATGCCCCAACGTCCGAGAAGGACGCCGCACTGGCGGTGGTGAGCGACGAAGCGCAGGAGATCGACCCTGCGGTAGAGAAGCGTGTGCTGCGCAAGATTGATTTATTCTTCATGCCTGCAATGTTGATAGGTGGGCGTCTTATATATTTCCGTCTTATGTATTGTTATTAACGAGTTCAGGATATGGATTTGTATACTGGGACAAAGTCAGTTGCAATCAGTTCTATAGTCTAACACAAGCCCTAGCTGACTGGTTCAGGCTATCTTGGGGAGTGCATCTCTGTTCGGTATGACAACTGATCTGGAACTACTTGTCATCGATCATACTACATCGCCACCGTCGAAGGACACATCGCGACTCAGCTGGGCGACTTCCATCTTTTATTTTGGAATGTTGGCCGGGTTGTATCCGATGACGTTTATCCTTCAACGCTTCAAAACACAATATGTATTTGGCCCCATTGTGATGATGTGGGCTATTACCTGTGCCGCTACAGCGGGTGTAAAAACGTGGCAGGGTTTGTTTGCGCAGCGGTTTTTCTTAGGTGCGATTTTCCCTATTGTGACTGTCATCTCTTTCTGTCAGTGGTCGAATATTTCTGACAGGGCTCAGGCTTTGTTGAGAGCGTAGTTCCAACGGGCTTTATGACGATCGTAAGCAGCTACTATACGCAGAAGGAGCAAGCCATGCGTCAAGCGTGGTGGTTCTCCGGTACGGGGTGGTTCACTATCATTGGCGGTGCCCTGAACTACGCTTTTGGCCAGATCAGCTCGGGCGCTCTGAAACGTTGGCAGTACATTTATATTTTTGCCGGTGCGCTGACCTTTCTTTTTGGGCTATGGTGCTGTATTATGCCCAACTCGCCTGTCTCCGCGTGGTTCCTGACCCCAGAGGAACGAGTTGTCGCAGTGGAGCGACTGCGGAAAGGGCAGACGGGTGTGCGATGCCAAAAGATTAAGTGGGATCACATTAAGGAGTCGTTCCTGGACCTGAAGTTGTACCTCGTCGCGATAATGATGGCTGCCGCGTGAGTATCTTCCGTGTCAAATCACATAACACCATTCTTACGTCTCACTAGGTATACGATCAACGGCGCGATCTCCGGGTTTGGTCCCCTCATCGTATCAACTTTTGGCTTCAACACACTGGAATCGATCCTATTCCAATTCCCCGTCGGCGGTGTCTGCGTCATTTTCATCCCACTGTGCGGCTACATCTCGTCACGGATCCCAAACACACGCATTCCCATGTTGATTGCCTGTTGTCTGCCTGTCATCGCTGGGTGTGTGATCATCTGGAAGTCCGAATGGGGATACCAACCCGCAGCCCCTGTTGTGGGATACGCATTGACGGGGTTCTTCGGACCAGTTGTCAGTCTCATCATTACTCTTGGGGCCAGCAATGTGGCGGGTGCTACGAAGAAAACCGTCATGGCGGCCACGGTGTTTGTGGCTTACACCGTCGGCAACATCATCGGGCCACAACTTGTGAACAGCAAGACGGTGGGCCAGCATTATCCGGAGCTATGGACGGGCATGGTGATTTGCTATTGCATCACCATCGCCGCCGCAGTAGCCCTGTATCTGGTCTTGTGGAAGGAGAACCGGCGCCGGGACAAGATGGACCTTGATGAGAGCCAACGGGATAAGTTGGCATTCCAAGATCTGACTGATAAGCAGAACCCGTTCTTCAGATATGTGATGTGATTGCACGCCGAATCTGCAGTCCAATAATAAAAAATAGATTAGAGTTAGTATAATTAAACGCAGAGATCACTCAAAGGGTATACGTGAATCTTCCACTGCCAAGACAAGCAACACAGTATCTCAAGTCTCCGACTCCTCAAAAAGATGGTTCTGAAAGCCCGTCCCATCATCCCCCGTCACCACCACCCACATCACCTTCTGCGCAATACGGCTCTCTTTCTTCTCCACACTCTGCAGACGTCGTTCACCCTTCTGCATCATCTTCGTAACCTTCTTCTCCCTCTCCTTAACAAGCTTCGCCAAGGTCTTATCCAGCTTCTTCAAATCCTTGTCCAAATCATCCTGAATCATGCCCCGGCCCTGCAACGACTCCCCCAACGGACCCTCGATCCTCTCCCTAGCCCTAGCCCTCGCAGCCTCCTTCGCAAGCTCAACCTCCTCAATCTTGACATTCAGCTGCTTCTCCGCCTCCTCCGCCTCACTCATCCACTTCCCAGCCTTCTCCCTCTTCCCCACAATCGAACTATTCTGCCTCTCCGACAGCCACTTCTCCTGCTTATCCGAAGCCCTCTTAATCCAATTATCCTTACCCGCCGCAGCACCCCCCTCCTCATAAACAATCGGACACACGAACTCCCTCAACGCCTCCACCCTCCTCAACTGCGGATCATACCTCCCTTTCCCCTCCTC